>NC_024796.2:27035697-27335697 GCF_000309985.2 Brassica rapa
GATCTTTTTTTTCAATTTGAATAAGAGGTGGTGAAGAAGCGTTCACGTCTATGAAGAGTTTAAACGAACCTAAACGAGGCTTTTGGGTAGTCTCGCTAGTAAAGCTAAGGCTCTTTTAGATAAGGAGGATCCTCCTCAACACTTACCTCAAAGTCCCACCACGAGAATGGACCACAACAACATGCCTTCTTCCGCTGCTTCAGGAACTAAGGTGGTTTTGAGATGATTCACAAAGCCCTTTATTATAATTCTCTTATGTGTAGCATTCTTATTAAAGTTGAGAACATGTTGCAGGAAGCTGGTAGGAAAACAGAGAATCCTTCCTTGCAAAGAAGCTTAGATGCCATCACTTCTTCCTTTAATTACATTGGTACTGCTGTTGAGGCTAGTTTCTGGTTCTGGTAAGAGACATATGCAATCTTCTTCACTGTACTAAATGAAAGTTTCTTGTTGTGTGACTGTGAATTTTCTTTAGGAGGGTATTACAGCTATGGAGACGCCTACTGCAGGGATCATTCAAGAAACACGTTAGAAGATTAAGAAAAAGCCGAACCAGCAGAACCCCCTGAGATACAAGCAGATTTGGAGATTCAACTCAAGGCTTCTCGCGACGGTGCCTGCTCTGTATCATTTCATCGGATGTCTGTAATCACTCTGTATCTGTAGAAATATATATACTCTGTATTTATAACCCTTTATTATTATATTACCATAAAGTTAATCAATAACTTTATACACAAAAAGATATACATTTATGAAGTTACCCAGTAACATATATTTTGTATAGGTTATTAGTGCTTGCACGAGGACCAATTTGTACTTTCACAAATGACTCATATCCACTTACCTAATTAAAAAAGTATTATAGCCATTTACCTAATTTTTGCATCTTCCATGTATATTCAGCTAAATCACTCTTAAATGTTCGAGTTTAAGAAACGTGATGTAAATGGGCGGCTGTCAAAAAAGATAGATAGACGTTGGTGACGTGGAAGAAAACGACAAGATAGGTTGCCGAACTGGAACGCAAAATCATACTGCCTTTATTTCCTGAAAATAGATATATGTGATTTATTCCGCGAAAATAAAGCCAGTACAGAAGCTGACGTTTTCTTGATCTGTACGGTACGAGTTTGGTCGGAAAACGTCAGATTCTCTTGTTAAGCCGCACGCTCCCCACCGCCGTTGCACACTTTCTCCCTATTCTTCCTCCAACGTTTATTTAACAATAAACTTTTTTTTTTTTTTTTTTGATTAACCTGGGGGTATCCCAGGCCCATGGAGAGGCCCAGACTAATCCCCAAAGGGAGGTGCAGCCCACGGATAGACCCTCTCTCCGAGTATTCAAATGGGCCCTAAAGCATGGGCCCATATCCGTGTTGGGTGACCAGGATAATTGTGACTTAGTTTCGTGCAGCAGGTGGTTTGAACCTGAAACATGTTGGTGTCTCAGCTCCGTCTCCTTACCACTCGACCACAATCACCCGGTCATTTAACAATAAACTTTCTTTTTAAGTATTGTTTTTAAGTTTTGTTTGAATATAGAACTTTTTTTTGATGAAATAAAACTTTCTTTTTAAGTATTGTGTTTATTGTTTAATAAGTTTATGCTTTCTGTATCAACAAGACGAGAAGCTCACAAAACTAATAACAGCAATACTCTTGGCAAACATTTAAGATGGGCAACAACACCCCCACATAAGTTATTTCTTTTATCATATAAGTAAATTCTTACTTTTTAAGACTGTCCTTAGATGAGAATGGACATTTGATTAACATGAAAAGATTTTAAGCATAATGCGATGTAGCTGTACCTTGCCTATTTATAATTAGGCTATTTGTATAGTATTGGTTTATGTTATACTCTCTCCCTTTCAAAATAATGTACTAAATTTTACGCAGACAAACCAATTGACGATGGTAGTAGAAAAACAGGGGCGTGACAATGAACATTGAAACACAACTAAAGGACTCCCCCAAGTAGTTGCTTGATGCACAAGTAACGTAATTCAAGGTTATGGATGTATAACTGAAACCAAGCTGTTGCTAGGAAAAGCTTCTTTTCTCAGCATACAAACTCCACGATGCAAGACATGTAGACAAAATATTGCGAAGATCACCAATGTGCTCGAATACACTTGAAGATGACTCATAATGGTTCCACTTGCGCGCAACCCTTGTTTCTTTTCCATAACCCGTCATTTTCGTCTGTAGAAAACACAGAGGTTCATTATGAAAAATGATCCAAATAAGCTCGTCCCTTTTTAAAACAGTTACTAGTGCCACACAACAACATATATCGGCCTTGGCTGGAAGCATATACTCCCAGTGGTGGACCCATGATTTTTTTTAATCGGTGTTAATGCATAGCTAAAATTCTGAATATTAATTTTTTTTTTATAAAATATAACAATGTTCTACAAAATCATTGTACGATCTTGTATATCACGAAATATTTTCACTATAATTTTGTTTGTAATTTTCTCAAATTATAAATATAAATATAAACTTACAAGTTACAAGTTACTAATGGAAATTAAGAGGAAAAAATATGTGTGATTTTTTATAAGTTGCTAGGGAAGATGACGAAAGTTTTGGATGTGAGACGTTTCCAATTCCGTTTAAAGTATTATTAGGCTTTACGTTTGATGTAACTAGGCAAAGAGCCCGTGCGATATCGCACGGGAACTCATTTTATAAAGAATATATTATAATCTATAATTTATAATTTTATATGCCTGATAAAAACAATTAAATCATATAAATAATTAAATTTAATTTTGATGATTAAAATATGATTTACAAAGTATTCAAATATATATATATATATATATATATTTTATAAACCTTAATGTTCCCTTTAGTTTTTTATCAAAACACATATTGCATACAATTGTGTCTTCATCTTTTTTAAGTTTTTTCATACATTTTCACATAATAGTTATCTTCAACCACTTTTTGAACAAAATGCAATTTTTTTTTGCATGATATATAATTTTTTTTCCTATTTAAGACATAATATTAAAATTATTAATTTATAATTTTAAACAATTATAATTTATATGTTGGTAATTGTTATTTTGTATATTTATCTACCTGCTTTATTTATTGAAAATGAATATTCAGAAAATTGAATATTGTAATAAATATATGTTGATTTACGTTAATATGACCCGTCTCATTTATAATATTTTTTTTTTAAATTTTTGGGAGAGTTCTTATAAAATACCAACACTTATTATATAAACTAACACATTACTTAAATAAAACCAATATTTTTTAAAGCAATCCCACTTTGAGATGAAAAGACACCTTGTTTAGATGAAAAGTTACAACTTTGACATTATTTTTTCACCATTTTATTATTAGTAGATTAGTGAAAATTTGATTTGAAAAATGCATGGGAGAGACTATTTATAGATTTTTTAAAGCTTATTTGAATAGTCACAACCCTTCAATATGAATAGTCGCATTCTTCTAATACTCACAACTTCTCACTTTTTAAAAGATACTAGTGAATAGTCACAACTTTTAGACTATTTTTAGAAGGACGCAACCTTACAACATATAACTTTTAGAAAAGACACAACCCTCTACACATATTTTTCAAAAGACACAACCTTTCAACATAATTGAAGTTCACAACCTTAGAAATTAATTGGAAAAGACACAACCTTACAACATAGAACTTTTAGAAAAGACACAACCTTTTACACTACTTTTTCAAAAGACACAACCTTTCAACATAAGTGGATTCACAACCTTATAAATTAATTGGAAAAGACACAACCTTCCAACATAGAACTTTTAGAAAAGACACAACCCTTTACACTTCTTTTTCAAAAGACACAACCTTTCAACATAAGTGGACTCACAACCTTTAGAATTAATTGGGATTGCTATTATTAGTAGATTATTTATTTAAGCCTGTTTTTTTTTTCTTTTGATCAACAAGTTGTTTTTTTCTATTTTTCAAATTTGTGCTAAAGAAATCAATACTATTAAAAGGGAAGGAGTCCTAAAAATCTACTTAAAACAAGTCATAGTTGGACCATTTCATTTAACTAGAATTTCTATTATTTCTCATACTACTAACTTACTTCATTATTCTTCACTAAAGACAAATTAGTCATAAAAAATGATACTAACCTAATTCTCTACATATACATTTACTATATACACATTATTTCATCATAATTATTTTGTGTTATTATTAAATAATGTCCACCCTATATTTATAATGATTACTTGTGATTTATTTAATAGTAAATATCTTTGAAGACTATAAACATAATACAATATCCATTGTAAAAAAAATTGCATCTTTTACAGAGATCAACCATTATTTTATACCAACCTTATTAACTAAACTGATCTCATTAACCATGTTATATATATGAACACTTCAGCACTATCTTTCACAAACTAAAGGATGTTTGTCACAACTTAATATTCCAAATTGGTTGTATTATTTAATACCAAACTAGTTCTTATACGAATCCATATATATGATTATGGTCTACATAAAACCGGTTCAATCTTTCCATCTGCTATATTTTCAGAAAATTGCTATTTATCTTTGGTTCTGTTAAATATTTAGTCTAACTAATTATAAATCGGTTAGTGATAACTTCTAAAAACTTTGAAAACATATAGTTATGTATTAACACTATATCGATACTTTAAAATAGGTTAGCAGTATAATTGTGTTTTAGAACAAAATTTACTTATTTTAAAACATAATATTATTTTGAAAATAGTTTTGATACTATGTGTTATATTAAACATAGTTATATATATATTTTAAATAAATAATTATATACATAATTTATACTTTTGGTTAACTAAATTATTTATCAACCAAATAAAAATATTCAGGTAATTCAAGTTTTCGGGTTATCCGGTTTATAAATAGAATTTTTATGATATTTGGTTATTTAAAATTGAATGTAATTAATATTTTTAAATATATAATTTTTATTTGAAAATTCAGGTACTCATTTGGTTCTCGGTTTGGTTTCAATTTTTCAGTCATAGATATATGGTTTGCTCTATTATTTATGCAATTCAGTTCAATTTTGGTTTTTCAGTTTAGTACGGATTGGTCTGTGTTTTTGGATAAATGTGCTCAAACTTATACATTATCTTAGAAATTTGTTTAAAATATCTTTAATTACAAAAACAAACCCGCGCTTTTCAAGCGCGGGTCAAAATCTAGTACTGATTATTTATGCTGGAGTGGACTTTTAATATTTTCCATACAAAAGGATTGGGCTTACATTAATCAGATGTCAAATGTCAAATTTAAATTCATAAAAACACATAACCATAACTGATTTTTTAAATTACGGGTGTGTCAAGTGACACCCTATTGGTCCATGTACATCCGCCTCTGTATACTCCCAATGTGGATAGCACACAGCTCCGCTTCTGTACATATAAGCACCTTCACGAGACTTATACTAGACATAAAATGTTGAAATGAACAATACTGTAGTCGCCGTAAGAGCAATGGTGAGAAACGCGAAATCACCATGCATGAGCCATATAGGTCTAACAAACTGTGACACCTCGGTAGTAAGAATGTCTGGCTCATCACCGGATGATTTCAGTGTTATCAGACACATGAATCTTAGCCACTCTTGATAAGGACGCCAACGCAATCCAACGACATACACGATCGAACTCTCTTAGAACAGTTGTAAACTGATATGAGCCTGTCGCCTAGCCTGAGCTCGAGTAACCGGAGCCGTAGCTTGTAAGTAAGAAACAAAGAACTTGTTTGCAAAAGCTTCCTTTAACCCTAGTCTCTCTTGAGAATAAGGTTAATGCTGAAGATAGTTCTTATTGATAATTAGATCTCTATTTATATAGGGTTATACAAATCATAACCCTATGAATATTAGGAAAACTACTTAAAGTATCTTAAAAGGAAAAATACCAAAACTCTATTCTTAATGCTTTAAGGAAATATTACTTTTGAATCTTCTTTCTTTTGTATGTGATACCATAGCGTGTATCATTACTCCTCTCCTGGACAAGGAGCTTGTCCTCAAGCTCTATTTCTGGAAATGCTTCTGTTAACTTTTGGGCATCTTCCCAAGTAGCAGTCTCTGTTTCCTCATCAGTCCACTTCACCAGAACCTGACGAACTTCACCATGAGTACGGGCTCGAAGAAACTTCACTGGTTTAGCTGGTAACACTCGTCCTTGTAAAACCGGTGGTAACACATGACTTGTGTCGGGCTTGTCTCCTTTGTGCGGTTTCAGTAGTGAGATGTGGAAAACGTCATGGATTTGAGCACGATCTGGAAGACGAAGACGGTAGGAAACTGTTCCCACGCGAGCTAGTACTTCAAATGGTCCATAAAACTTTGGGGAAAGCTTTGTGAAAGCTTTCTTAGGAATAGTGATCTGTCTGTACGGATGTAACTTCAACAAAACCCATTCCCCTATGCCAAACTCGACTGAGCGATGATGTTTATCATAGGATGCTTTCATTCTGTTCTGAGCGTTTAGTAAACGTTCTCTTGCTGATGCTAAAAACTCATCTCTCTCTTCCAATGCAACATCAACAGCTTCTACTTTCGAACTTCCAGTAGTATAGTCTAAAAGACGAGGTGGCTCTCTTCCATAAACCATCCTAAATGGCGTATCCTTTAGACTAGTGTGATAGGATGTGTTATAGCAATACTCAATCCAAGGAAGCCATGTAAGCCATTTTCGTGGTTCATCCCCCGTGACACACCGGAGATACATCTCTAGAGTCCGATTGACCACCTCAGTCTGACCATCGGATTGTAGCCGATAGGCTGTTGTAAAACACAAGTTGGTACGCATAAGTCGAAAGAGGTCCCGCCAGAAAATGCTGCGAAAACCTTATCTCTGTCTGATACAATTGTCTCTGGGATACCATGCAATCGGACAATGTCTCGAAAAAAATCTTGGACCACAGAGACAGCAGTATAAGGATGACTTATAGCGATAGAATGCACATACTTTGAGAAGCGATCAACCACCACTAAGATGACTGTTTTCCCTGAAACTTTTGGCAATGCCTCGACGAAATCCATCGAGATATCAGCCCATATCTTCGTTGGAACCGATAGTGGCTGCATCAATCCCGCGGGCTGCAGCGTTTCCCATTTATCCTTCTGACATATCTGACAAGTGCTCACAAATTCTTGAACACTTTTCTTCCAACCTCTCCAATAAAAATTCCGACGGATCCGTTCCATAGTTTTTTGGCTACCCTCATGGCCAGAATTATGAAAACCAGTCATAACATCTCGGACTAAATCTGAATTTGAATCCATATAAACTACCCCTTTGCGAAAAATAAGACCATCCTTTGCTTCCCATATCTCTGATTCCTCGCCCCGAATGATTTTATCTCTGAGTTCACCTAGCTTATTGTCGTTCTGAATTTCTCTGCGAACTCGAGCCAAAATACCATCCTCAGAAACATTGATGGCATGTAATTCCTTATCCTCATCTGAATCGTTCTCATGACATCTAGACAAAGCACCAGCAACCTTATTTGTCATTCCGGAACGATACTCGACTGAGAAATCAAACCCAAGTAGCTTACTGATCCAGTGTACTTGTGGAGATGTCGAGAGACGTTGTTCCAATAAATACTTAAGGCTGTAGTGATCTGTACGTATGAGAAACGTCTTCCCCACAAATACGGTCTCCAATGAATCATTGCTTTAGCTAACCCAATCAATTCTCGTTCGTATGCAGCCAGCTTGACATGGCGAGCTGCTAACGTGCGGCTGAAGAAAGCGATGGGGTGACCTTCCTGCTGGAGAACCGCACCAATCCCACTTCCTGAAGCGTCACATTCTACAACAAATTCTTTGGTGAAGTCTGGGAGCGCCAATACTGGAGATTAAGAGAGTGCCTCATGATGCTGGTTGAGGCCATTTAGTAATAACTTCAAATTTTTTTGATCAACTTGGACACCCTTCTCTGAGATAATATGTCCCAAATAGCCCACTTCCTGCGTTCCAAAAGAACACTTGACCCTTTTTAACAGCAACTGATGTGTTCGTAACACCTCTAACACATACTCAACGTGTCGTACATGATCCGTCCAAGTCTTACTATAGATCAAGATGTCATCAAAGAATACTAAGACAAACTTGCGAAGAACCTCAGTAAACACCGAATTCATTAGGCTTTGAAAGGTGGATGGGACATTGACAAGACCAAACGGCATTACCAAGAATTTGTAGTGACTATGATGGGTGCGAAAAGCTGTTTTCTCAATGTCAGCTTCGAACATGCGAACCTGATGATACCCTGATGTTATGTCGAGTTTTGTAAAAAATCGAGCTCCATGTAATTCATCAAGTAATTCATCGACGACCGGAATCGGAAACTTGTCTTTCACTGTAATTTTGTTGATATCTCTATAATCAATGCAAAATCTCCAAGTGTTATCAGCTTTCTTCACCAACAATACCGGAGAGGAGAAAGGAGAACTACTCAGACGAATGACCCCGTTGCGAAGCATCTCTGTACACTGCCTTTCTATTTCATCTTTAAGGAGGTGAGGGTAGCGGTACAGACATACTGCTACTGGATTGGATCCTTGAAGTAATCTGATCCGGTGATCGCATTCTCGTTGAGGGGGCAGGCCGACTGGTTTTGAAAAGACCATACTGAACTTGTTGATTATGTTATCGAGCAAGTCCGATGTTGGCACTTGAGCCAAGGCCCAGATGCTTTGTTTTGGCGCATGTGCTATGCGTGATATAGCAAACCCCGGTGTGGTGAACACTTCTTCTTCATCAGAGAACCAGTTGTCCAATGCCTCACCATCACACTCTAGTGCATGAAGGGATACTTGTGGTTTCCCACGTGCTTTGGATTCACCGTGCCATACCACCGGTTTAGAGCTGTGATGGAACTCAATAGTCTTATTCAGTCCATCCCAGATCACTCTCCCTAAAGCATTCAACCATCTGATCCCGAGAACCACATAAAAACCTTTTAACGGAATCGCAAAACAGTCGGCTTTGAATTGGAGCCCTTGTACAGACATTACTATTCCTTGGCAAAACCCCTGAATTGGACATTTTCCACCATCAGGAAGAGCGACAAACCACCTGGATTTCCGGTGTATCGGAATTCCCAGATCCTCCACCAAACTACTCTTGATAAAGTTGTGCGTGCTCCCCGTATCTAGTAACACCCATCTTGTTCCTGTGGCAAAATTAGCTTGCACTTGGAAGGTTTGCTCGGTTTGTTCCCCATTCATGGCATTGAGTGAGATTTCTAACTCATCTTCTTCAATCCACGCATCTTCCTGGTTGTCTCCCTCCGCGACTGGCATGATATAGAAAAGAACAGGACTACACACATGACCATATACGTATAATTCGTCACAATTAAAACATAGTCCTTTTGCTCTTCTGTCCGCCATCTCTGCCAGTGTCCGCCATCTCTGCCGGTGTTACTTTTTTCCAAAACTTCTTCTGTGGCGTTGGTTTTTTCACTCCTGGCTTCGTGGTCTTTGCTTTCCCTCCATGATTTTCCTGTCTGTAACAAAAACGAGTTATATATATATATATATATATATATATATATATATATATATATATATATATATATATATTTGCATGAAAGTTATCATCTAACTAATAGTTTCTTGTATCTTTAAGTTGAGCAAAATCATTGTAGTTGAAATCAAATGTTTTTTTACAGAGTATTTGAGGTAATTGTTTCACACATATACAGTTGTTGTTCTCTCAATCACTCTTATCTGAAATTTATGATCGGAGACTTTATAGTTCTTACTGCAATCTTGCACATTATAAATAGAAGATGTCGATAATAATTTCTACACATAGTTCATCTCCAAGATTTTCAAGAAGAGAATGATGCACACAACCTTGATTGTATTTTCCTATATAATAAAAAATCAATTTGAATAAAAAGTTTAAAAGTTTTTTTTTTTAAATTACGTTTATTAAGTATGAGATATTCCTTCCTGTAAGTTCATTATTCTTTTTTCAAATTTCTTATCTTTTAATATTTTAACTGATTTAGTGTTAAATAACCTTCTGAATTCATTGTTTCCTTGATAATGCATGATAGCAAATTAAATAAAAATTTCATTTAGAAAATAGTAAATTTTTTTTTCAAACATAGTCTTATTGTAAGAAGTGTCTAGTTAACCTTTTGACTAAACCCTGATGACAATCAAAATCATAACAATTGTTCAAGTATTTAAAATTATTATCTAACTCACATAACCATAATAAACCGTTTATACTGAATTGATCAATCGTTACTGACGTAACATAATAAATTGATGTTGACATTGACTTACTATGACAAAATAACCAATTTTATATCGACTATAAGAACTAACACACATAATTGTGTCAATAACTTACGCACAACAACATCATATTTTATGATAATTATAAAGTTATATCAAAAAAAAGTGCACCTAATGTTTTTCTTATATGAGAGAGTTCTGATTTTAATCAATTATGTTTGGTGACAAAATATAGTAGAGTTTTATCTTATATATAGATGTGAATTATTCTAATCCCTTCAGTTACAAAAAAAAAGAAAAGAATATTGTAATCCTTTTTGGATTATGATTTCTTAAACATAAAATTTACTATTTAAATAAGAAAGTTTATTATTATATGGAAATATTTGAAATACTTGTTTTACATTTTTTGTTTAGATTTGAAGAAAAAAGAAAACTACAATTAAACAGTCTTTAACAATTTTTTTTGTAGAAGATTTTATAAAAGGATAATTACTATCAAACAAATTTTTACAATTATATTTTCTTTATGATTTTAGAAAACGAAAATTATTATTAAGTAAATTACTATACATTTTTTAAGAATTGTAAAAAAGAAAAAATCAGAAAATGGAAATTATTGTCAACTAAAAACTATCAAATTATGTTTTGCTATTATCTTTGTTTAGGATTTTAAAAAGGAAAATTACTATTAAAGAATTTTTGTGTTATTATCTTATTATATTTATATGATTAATTATGATATATTAAGCAATTATGTTTGGTCACAAAATATAGGAGAGTTTAATCTTATATATAGATGTGAATAATTGTAATCCTTTCAGTTACAAAAAAATAATGTAATCCTTTTTGGATTATGATTTCTTAAACATAAATTTAGTATTTAAATAATAGAGTCTATTATTATATGAAAATATTTGAAATACTTATTTTACATTTTTTTAGATTTGAAAAAAAAGAGAAAACTACAATTAAACACTTTTTAACCAATTTCATTTTGTAGAAAATTTTATAAAGGGATAATTACTATCAAACAAATCTTCAAATTTATATTTTTTTATTTTAGAAAACGAAAATTAGTATTAAGTAAATTATTATACATATTTTTTTTAGGAATTGTAAAAAGGAAAAAAAATATAAATATAAAAATGAAATTATTGTCAACTAAAAAAACTATCAAATAATCTTTTGATGTTATCTTTATTTAGTATTTTAAAAAACGATTTTACAAAACGAAAAATTACTATTAAGTAAATTATTATACATATTTTTTGTTTAGGAATTGTAAAAAGGAAAAAAAAATTAGAAAAAGGAAATTATTGTCAAGTAAAAACCATCAAATAATCTTTTGCTATTATTATCTTTGTTTAGTATTTAAAAAGGAAAACTACGATTAAATAATTCTTTTGTGTTATTATCTTATTATATTTATATTATTAAATATGATAAATTTTAACACATATCATCATCTTAAATTTTTAATTGTCATGTGTCATCGTCATGTTAATTAACAACTTTGAAAAACTAAGCTTTGTATAATAAGATTAGATCTCTTTTTATATAGGGTTATACAAATCATAACCCTACGAATATTTGAAAAACTGCTTAAAGTATCTTAAAAGGAAAAATACCAAAACTCTATTCTTAATGCTTTAAGGAAATATTACTTTTGAATCTTATTTCTTTTGTATGTGATACCATAGCGTGTATCATAAACATGTAAGGATGGAAGATAAACTATGATCTAATATTTGATACACAAACTCAGACTCCTCCACATCCCACGTGACAATGATCCCACAAGAGAAAAATGGATGAACCTTGCACTTAGGAAAAGCGATCTGACAAAAATATTTGTTTTCCTGCTGTAGACTCCACTTCCAACAAATCCACTATTGCCCCAACAAGAAGTATCACACGGCTGAAGATCAAACTCCATACGAAGCAAAGCTCACTCTTTTTTCTCCTAGTATTAAAAAGACCAAGATAATCCTTTCCTGCCCAAGTGATAGACTCCATCCCGTACGTCAATGAATTTTTTTTCAAATCTATGCTTCGACTCACTTGAAGCGGTGAAACAACGATCAATCTACATGGAGAGAAAGTCAGATCGCATACCAACAAAAATCATAAATTATCAAAGAAAAATCTCCATTCGTTACTCCTTTCATTGTGGATCACATCTGTGTCTTGTTCCATGCTTTTCGAAACACCAAATTGCTCACGTCACCGTAATTCCATGAAAACCAGAAATACTTTTTTTTATATGCGGCATAGACACACATCACCGGTAACATATTATTTGCCCACCCCTGCGTGCTGATGTGGCTTAACGAGGAAAGAGCATACCCAACTTTATTATTATAGATTTTATGATATTTTGTTCTTTTGAAAACTGAATTCTCAATTTTTTTTATATTTGACTAAACTAAATAAAGTAATACTATATTTAAAAATTGTTTTACATAATATATATACTATATATTTTAGTTTTAGTTTTTATTTTCACCACAAAGAAACGACAAAATTGTAATTAATTAATTTAAATTGATTTTAAATACAGTGATGAAATGTGTAAATAAAAACGAAATACAAAACTGAAGTATTTAATTTATTATAAATACATTGACTAAATGTGTAAATAAAAATAAATATTTAATCTACTACATGTGTCTCCAAACAATTCTCATTTATTATGTTATCCATGTTTCCAAACAATACCAAAATTATATTAATTTTAATAATATAGATAGATACACGTTTTGGCATTATTTTATTTGGTGGTAAAAACGTGCCTACTTTTGTGAACAAAACAGTTCGAAAAACCAACTTATAGTGCAATGCTATTTATTACGAGGACCAAGTACATTATATATTTGGAAATAATGTGGGTGATGTGTATGATGAGCATCAGAGAAATTTATATTATGATATGGTTACAAATGTATTTTTATGAAACTGTAATTTCTGATAATAGCAGGGAAGAACTTAACATGCAAAACAGTTTTATAATACACTGCAAAAAAAACCATCTAAGAAACATGTAGGGCAGGGCATTATAGATTGTCATTGGCATCCTTCTCGACATCCATCGATCAATCCAATATATAAAATAGAAATCAATACAAAAACCAAAGGAGTTCCAAGAAGATTCTGAAGGAATTCTTTTATATTTTTTTAACCTAAGAGAAAACCTAAAATAAAATAATATAAATCATAAAAGAAAGAATACCCTAAACAACAACTAATAAAACACATAAATAGAATTTTGAGTTGGCCAAAGGCATCCTGTTAATTTGTGGTGACTTCTGGGTCTCAGTCGGTCTTGAAATAGACTCGGCCATCTACTTTCATCAGTGTCGATCGACACCAAAGGGTCATTATTGATCGACACTCCTTCATTTCTTCGACAGTTTCCTCTCGCGAGTTTGACATACCATTCTTCAGTGAAATGATCATAACTCTATATTTAACCTTCAGATGGACCTCAAACCGATGGAATAGGAAAGGTAACTCAAATATCTATCTTGTGTCAAAATATGAGCTCAATCCCAGCGTGGGAAGGTCTCCGTCCATCGCCAAATTTTGGACACGTCTTTACAGTTCTGCAACTCAAATAATTCTGAAATCAACAAAGTTCCTCAAACGTATGTGAACCTGAAATGACTCTAAAATAGACTCCAAACATATATAATAGACTATATATATTATATAAATTCTGAATCTGTGACTTAATCGAATTATTGTTTATGCATATCAAAAATACTTTAAATTAAATATAAAAAGGCTATTTTTATTTAATAAATTTAAAAACAAGTGGTTGTGATTTTTTGTTTTTGTCAAACTAGATCCGTTTATATTGGAATTTGAAAAGATGTATAGCTTAAATTAGACTTGTTTCAATTTGTGATTCATCTATAAATGTACTTCTATGTCGTTCTAATTTTTAAAACACCATTATTTCATTATCAAAAATGAAAGTTGCTTTCAAACCTTGGTTTATTGGTTTCGTTATGCTCGCAATTCTTCTGTTTGGTTTGTGTTTACATTTACAGCTTTATTAATGTATTTTATAATCATTCAAAAATAAATTTTATTTGATGCCATTTATTTTATATACCTACATAGGTTACATATTTAATTTTATATTATTGAGTTTAATGATTTTCTAAGAATAATCAGTGATAAACAAAAGATTAATAAACTTTCCGTTTAAAAAAAATGCAGAATACTCCTTAAACATATGTTTTACGAGAAATGATTTTTTTTTACTTTAAATATGAAAAATAAAGTTATGTTTTAATTATTAATAACAGGAGAAAGGGCTATTGCTCGGACAGGAGAAAATAGGTGGTGTTTCACAACTTTAACACCTATACCATCATCAAAAAATCCCAACCCTCCAAGATGTACTCCCGATAGCTGTGAAGCCTTATGTCTCAAAAAGAAAAAAGCACTGATAAGTAAATGCCTTAGAATAAATTACGGATGCATGTGTCGGATTGACTGCGCTAACTGATTTTTTATATACATTAAAACTCGAATAATATTTATAATAATACTATGTATTTGTCATAAATAAATATAAATAACAAATATTGATACATGTATCTTCATCTCCTTTTCTTCTTGTTCAAGTATTTAAAATTATTATCTAACTCACATAACCATAATAAACCGTTTATACTGAATTGATCAATCGTTACTGACGTAACATAATAAATTGATGTTGACATTGACTTACTATGACAAAATAACCAATTTTATATCGACTATAAGAACTAACACACATAATTGTGTCAATAACTTACGCACAACAACATCATATTTTATGATAATTATAAAGTTATATCAAAAAAAAGTGCACCTAATGTTTTTCTTATATGAGAGAGTTCTGATTTTAATCAATTATGTTTGGTGACAAAATATAGTAGAGTTTTATCTTATATATAGATGTGAATTATTCTAATCCCTTCAGTTACAAAAAAAAAGAAAAGAATATTGTAATCCTTTTTGGATTATGATTTCTTAAACATAAAATTTACTATTTAAATAAGAAAGTTTATTATTATATGGAAATATTTGAAATACTTGTTTTACATTTTTTGTTTAGATTTGAAGAAAAAAGAAAACTACAATTAAACAGTCTTTAACAATTTTTTTTGTAGAAGATTTTATAAAAGGATAATTACTATCAAACAAATTTTTACAATTATATTTTCTTTATGATTTTAGAAAACGAAAATTATTATTAAGTAAATTACTATACATTTTTTAAGAATTGTAAAAAAGAAAAAATCAGAAAATGGAAATTATTGTCAACTAAAAACTATCAAATTATGTTTTGCTATTATCTTTGTTTAGGATTTTAAAAAGGAAAATTACTATTAAAGAATTTTTGTGTTATTATCTTATTATATTTATATGATTAATTATGATATATTAAGCAATTATGTTTGGTCACAAAATATAGGAGAGTTTAATCTTATATATAGATGTGAATAATTGTAATCCTTTCAGTTACAAAAAAATAATGTAATCCTTTTTGGATTATGTTTTCTTAAACATAAATTTAGTATTTAAATAATAGAGTCTATTATTATATGAAAATATTTGAAATACTTATTTTACATTTTTTTAGATTTGAAAAAAAGAGAAAACTACAATTAAACACTTTTTAACCAATTTCATTTTGTAGAAAATTTTATAAAGGGATAATTACTATCAAACAAATTTTCAAATTTATATTTTTTTATTTTAGAAAACGAAAATTAGTATTAAGTAAATTATTATACATATTTTTTTTAGGAATTGTAAAAAGGAAAAAAAATATAAAAATGAAATTATTGTCAACTAAAAAAACTATCAAATAATCTTTTGATGTTATCTTTATTTAGTATTTTAAAAAACGATTTTACAAAACGAAAAATTACTATTAAGTAAATTATTATACATATTTTTTGTTTAGGAATTGTAAAAAGGAAAAAAAAATTAGAAAAAGGAAATTATTGTCAAGTAAAAACCATCAAATAATCTTTTGCTATTATTATCTTTGTTTAGTATTTAAAAAGGAAAACTACGATTAAATAATTCTTTTGTGTTATTATCTTATTATATTTATATTATTAAATATGATAAATTTTAACACATATCATCATCTTAAATTTTTAATTGTCATGTGTCATCGTCATGTTAATTAACAACTTTGAAAAACTAAGCTTTGTATAATAAGATTAGATCTCTTTTTATATAGGGTTATACAAATCATAACCCTACGAATATTTGAAAAACTGCTTAAAGTATCTTAAAAGGAAAAATACCAAAACTCTATTCTTAATGCTTTAAGGAAATATTACTTTTGAATCTTATTTCTTTTGTATGTGATACCATAGCGTGTATCATAAACATGTAAGGATGGAAGATAAACTATGATCTAATATTTGATACACAAACTCAGACTCCTCCACATCCCACGTGACAATGATCCCACAAGAGAAAAATGGATGAACCTTGCACTTAGGAAAAGCGATCTGACAAAAATATTTGTTTTCCTGCTGTAGACTCCACTTCCAACAAATCCACTATTGCCCCAACAAGAAGTATCACACGGCTGAAGATCAAACTCCATACGAAGCAAAGCTCACTCTTTTTTCTCCTAGTATTAAAAAGACCAAGATAATCCTTTCCTGCCCAAGTGATAGACTCCATCCCGTACGTCAATGAATTTTTTTTCAAATCTATGCTTCGACTCACTTGAAGCGGTGAAACAACGATCAATCTACATGGAGAGAAAGTCAGATCGCATACCAACAAAAATCATAAATTATCAAAGAAAAATCTCCATTCGTTACTCCTTTCATTGTGGATCACATCTGTGTCTTGTTCCATGCTTTTCGAAACACCAAATTGCTCACGTCACCGTAATTCCATGAAAACCAGAAATACTTTTTTTTATATGCGGCATAGACACACATCACCGGTAACATATTATTTGCCCACCCCTGCGTGCTGATGTGGCTTAACGAGGAAAGAGCATACCCAACTTTATTATTATAGATTTTATGATATTTTGTTCTTTTGAAAACTGAATTCTCAATTTTTTTTATATTTGACTAAACTAAATAAAGTAATACTATATTTAAAAATTGTTTTACATAATATATATACTATATATTTTAGTTTTAGTTTTTATTTTCACCACAAAGAAACGACAAAATTGTAATTAATTAATTTAAATTGATTTTAAATACAGTGATGAAATGTGTAAATAAAAACGAAATACAAAACTGAAGTATTTAATTTATTATAAATACATTGACTAAATGTGTAAATAAAAATAAATATTTAATCTACTACATGTGTCTCCAAACAATTCTCATTTATTATGTTATCCATGTTTCCAAACAATACCAAAATTATATTAATTTTAATAATATAGATAGATACACGTTTTGGCATTATTTTATTTGGTGGTAAAAACGTGCCTACTTTTGTGAACAAAACAGTTCGAAAAACCAACTTATAGTGCAATGCTATTTATTACGAGGACCAAGTACATTATATATTTGGAAATAATGTGGGTGATGTGTATGATGAGCATCAGAGAAATTTATATTATGATATGGTTACAAATGTATTTTTATGAAACTGTAATTTCTGATAATAGCAGGGAAGAACTTAACATGCAAAACAGTTTTATAATACACTGCAAAAAAAACCATCTAAGAAACATGTAGGGCAGGGCATTATAGATTGTCATTGGCATCCTTCTCGACATCCATCGATCAATCCAATATATAAAATAGAAATCAATACAAAAACCAAAGGAGTTCCAAGAAGATTCTGAAGGAATTCTTTTATATTTTTTTAACCTAAGAGAAAACCTAAAATAAAATAATATAAATCATAAAAGAAAGAATACCCTAAACAACAACTAATAAAACACATAAATAGAATTTTGAGTTGGCCAAAGGCATCCTGTTAATTTGTGGTGACTTCTGGGTCTCAGTCGGTCTTGAAATAGACTCGGCCATCTACTTTCATCAGTGTCGATCGACACCAAAGGGTCATTATTGATCGACACTCCTTCATTTCTTCGACAGTTTCCTCTCGCGAGTTTGACATACCATTCTTCAGTGAAATGATCATAACTCTATATTTAACCTTCAGATGGACCTCAAACCGATGGAATAGGAAAGGTAACTCAAATATCTATCTTGTGTCAAAATATGAGCTCAATCCCAGCGTGGGAAGGTCTCCGTCCATCGCCAAATTTTGGACACGTCTTTACAGTTCTGCAACTCAAATAATTCTGAAATCAACAAAGTTCCTCAAACGTATGTGAACCTGAAATGACTCTAAAATAGACTCCAAACATATATAATAGACTATATATATTATATAAATTCTGAATCTGTGACTTAATCGAATTATTGTTTATGCATATCAAAAATACTTTAAATTAAATATAAAAAGGCTATTTTTATTTAATAAATTTAAAAACAAGTGGTTGTGATTTTTTGTTTTTGTCAAACTAGATCCGTTTATATTGGAATTTGAAAAGATGTATAGCTTAAATTAGACTTGTTTCAATTTGTGATTCATCTATAAATGTACTTCTATGTCGTTCTAATTTTTAAAACACCATTATTTCATTATCAAAAATGAAAGTTGCTTTCAAACCTTGGTTTATTGGTTTCGTTATGCTCGCAATTCTTCTGTTTGGTTTGTGTTTACATTTACAGCTTTATTAATGTATTTTATAATCATTCAAAAATAAATTTTATTTGATGCCATTTATTTTATATACCTACATAGGTTACATATTTAATTTTATATTATTGAGTTTAATGATTTTCTAAGAATAATCAGTGATAAACAAAAGATTAATAAACTTTCCGTTTAAAAAAAATGCAGAATACTCCTTAAACATATGTTTTACGAGAAATGATTTTTTTTTACTTTAAATATGAAAAATAAAGTTATGTTTTAATTATTAATAACAGGAGAAAGGGCTATTGCTCGGACAGGAGAAAATAGGTGGTGTTTCACAACTTTAACACCTATACCATCATCAAAAAATCCCAACCCTCCAAGATGTACTCCCGATAGCTGTGAAGCCTTATGTCTCAAAAAGAAAAAAGCACTGATAAGTAAATGCCTTAGAATAAATTACGGATGCATGTGTCGGATTGACTGCGCTAACTGATTTTTTATATACATTAAAACTCGAATAATATTTATAATAATACTATGTATTTGTCATAAATAAATATAAATAACAAATATTGATACATGTATCTTCATCTCCTTTTCTTCTTGTTCAAGTATTTAAAATTATTATCTAACTCACATAACCATAATAAACCGTTTATACTGAATTGATCAATCGTTACTGACGTAACATAATAAATTGATGTTGACATTGACTTACTATGACAAAATAACCAATTTTATATCGACTATAAGAACTAACACACATAATTGTGTCAATAACTTACGCACAACAACATCATATTTTATGATAATTATAAAGTTATATCAAAAAAAAGTGCACCTAATGTTTTTCTTATATGAGAGAGTTCTGATTTTAATCAATTATGTTTGGTGACAAAATATAGTAGAGTTTTATCTTATATATAGATGTGAATTATTCTAATCCCTTCAGTTACAAAAAAAAAGAAAAGAATATTGTAATCCTTTTTGGATTATGATTTCTTAAACATAAAATTTACTATTTAAATAAGAAAGTTTATTATTATATGGAAATATTTGAAATACTTGTTTTACATTTTTTGTTTAGATTTGAAGAAAAAAGAAAACTACAATTAAACAGTCTTTAACAATTTTTTTTGTAGAAGATTTTATAAAAGGATAATTACTATCAAACAAATTTTTACAATTATATTT
The DNA here is from genome assembly GCF_000309985.2 of Brassica rapa. Lineage (NCBI taxonomy): Eukaryota > Viridiplantae > Streptophyta > Magnoliopsida > Brassicales > Brassicaceae > Brassica > Brassica rapa. The sequence goes on from NC_024796.2 coordinate 27,055,901, forward strand.
TCTTTATGATTTTAGAAAACGAAAATTATTATTAAGTAAATTACTATACATTTTTTAAGAATTGTAAAAAAGAAAAAATCAGAAAATGGAAATTATTGTCAACTAAAAACTATCAAATTATGTTTTGCTATTATCTTTGTTTAGGATTTTAAAAAGGAAAATTACTATTAAAGAATTTTTGTGTTATTATCTTATTATATTTATATGATTAATTATGATATATTAAGCAATTATGTTTGGTCACAAAATATAGGAGAGTTTAATCTTATATATAGATGTGAATAATTGTAATCCTTTCAGTTACAAAAAAATAATGTAATCCTTTTTGGATTATGTTTTCTTAAACATAAATTTAGTATTTAAATAATAGAGTCTATTATTATATGAAAATATTTGAAATACTTATTTTACATTTTTTTAGATTTGAAAAAAAGAGAAAACTACAATTAAACACTTTTTAACCAATTTCATTTTGTAGAAAATTTTATAAAGGGATAATTACTATCAAACAAATTTTCAAATTTATATTTTTTTATTTTAGAAAACGAAAATTAGTATTAAGTAAATTATTATACATATTTTTTTTAGGAATTGTAAAAAGGAAAAAAAATATAAAAATGAAATTATTGTCAACTAAAAAAAACTATCAAATAATCTTTTGATGTTATCTTTATTTAGTATTTTAAAAAACGATTTTACAAAACGAAAAATTACTATTAAGTAAATTATTATACATATTTTTTGTTTAGGAATTGTAAAAAGGAAAAAAAAAATTAGAAAAAGGAAATTATTGTCAAGTAAAAACCATCAAATAATCTTTTGCTATTATTATCTTTGTTTAGTATTTAAAAAGGAAAACTACGATTAAATAATTCTTTTGTGTTATTATCTTATTATATTTATATTATTAAATATGATAAATTTTAACACATATCATCATCTTAAATTTTTAATTGTCATGTGTCATCGTCATGTTAATTAACAACTTTGAAAAACTAAGCTTTGTATAATAAGATTAGATCTCTTTTTATATAGGGTTATACAAATCATAACCCTACGAATATTTGAAAAACTGCTTAAAGTATCTTAAAAGGAAAAATACCAAAACTCTATTCTTAATGCTTTAAGGAAATATTACTTTTGAATCTTATTTCTTTTGTATGTGATACCATAGCGTGTATCATAAACATGTAAGGATGGAAGATAAACTATGATCTAATATTTGATACACAAACTCAGACTCCTCCACATCCCACGTGACAATGATCCCACAAGAGAAAAATGGATGAACCTTGCACTTAGGAAAAGCGATCTGACAAAAATATTTGTTTTCCTGCTGTAGACTCCACTTCCAACAAATCCACTATTGCCCCAACAAGAAGTATCACACGGCTGAAGATCAAACTCCATACGAAGCAAAGCTCACTCTTTTTTCTCCTAGTATTAAAAAGACCAAGATAATCCTTTCCTGCCCAAGTGATAGACTCCATCCCGTACGTCAATGAATTTTTTTTCAAATCTATGCTTCGACTCACTTGAAGCGGTGAAACAACGATCAATCTACATGGAGAGAAAGTCAGATCGCATACCAACAAAAATCATAAATTATCAAAGAAAAATCTCCATTCGTTACTCCTTTCATTGTGGATCACATCTGTGTCTTGTTCCATGCTTTTCGAAACACCAAATTGCTCACGTCACCGTAATTCCATGAAAACCAGAAATACTTTTTTTTATATGCGGCATAGACACACATCACCGGTAACATATTATTTGCCCACCCCTGCGTGCTGATGTGGCTTAACGAGGAAAGAGCATACCCAACTTTATTATTATAGATTTTATGATATTTTGTTCTTTTGAAAACTGAATTCTCAATTTTTTTTATATTTGACTAAACTAAATAAAGTAATACTATATTTAAAAATTGTTTTACATAATATATATACTATATATTTTAGTTTTAGTTTTTATTTTCACCACAAAGAAACGACAAAATTGTAATTAATTAATTTAAATTGATTTTAAATACAGTGATGAAATGTGTAAATAAAAACGAAATACAAAACTGAAGTATTTAATTTATTATAAATACATTGACTAAATGTGTAAATAAAAATAAATATTTAATCTACTACATGTGTCTCCAAACAATTCTCATTTATTATGTTATCCATGTTTCCAAACAATACCAAAATTATATTAATTTTAATAATATAGATAGATACACGTTTTGGCATTATTTTATTTGGTGGTAAAAACGTGCCTACTTTTGTGAACAAAACAGTTCGAAAAACCAACTTATAGTGCAATGCTATTTATTACGAGGACCAAGTACATTATATATTTGGAAATAATGTGGGTGATGTGTATGATGAGCATCAGAGAAATTTATATTATGATATGGTTACAAATGTATTTTTATGAAACTGTAATTTCTGATAATAGCAGGGAAGAACTTAACATGCAAAACAGTTTTATAATACACTGCAAAAAAAACCATCTAAGAAACATGTAGGGCAGGGCATTATAGATTGTCATTGGCATCCTTCTCGACATCCATCGATCAATCCAATATATAAAATAGAAATCAATACAAAAACCAAAGGAGTTCCAAGAAGATTCTGAAGGAATTCTTTTATATTTTTTTAACCTAAGAGAAAACCTAAAATAAAATAATATAAATCATAAAAGAAAGAATACCCTAAACAACAACTAATAAAACACATAAATAGAATTTTGAGTTGGCCAAAGGCATCCTGTTAATTTGTGGTGACTTCTGGGTCTCAGTCGGTCTTGAAATAGACTCGGCCATCTACTTTCATCAGTGTCGATCGACACCAAAGGGTCATTATTGATCGACACTCCTTCATTTCTTCGACAGTTTCCTCTCGCGAGTTTGACATACCATTCTTCAGTGAAATGATCATAACTCTATATTTAACCTTCAGATGGACCTTTCCTATTCCATCGGTTTGAGGTCCATCTGAAGGTTTTTTTTTTTTTTTTTTTTTGATGTCAAAAAAAAAAAAAACCTTCAGATGGACCTCAAACCGATGGAATAGGAAAGGTAACTCAAATATATATCTTGTGTCAAAATATGAGCTCAATCCCAGCGTGGGAAGGTCTCCGTCCATCGCCAAATTTTGGACACGTCTTTACAGTTCTGCAACTCAAATAATTCTGAAATCAACAAAGTTCCTCAAACGTATGTGAACCTGAAATGACTCTAAAATAGACTCCAAACATATATAATAGACTATATATATTATATAAATTCTGAATCTGTGACTTAATCGAATTATTGTTTATGCATATCAAAAATACTTTAAATTAAATATAAAAAGGCTATTTTTATTTAATAAATTTAAAAACAAGTGGTTGTGATTTTTTGTTTTTGTCAAACTAGATCCGTTTATATTGGAATTTGAAAAGATGTATAGCTTAAATTAGACTTGTTTCAATTTGTGATTCATCTATAAATGTACTTCTATGTCGTTCTAATTTTTAAAACACCATTATTTCATTATCAAAAATGAAAGTTGCTTTCAAACCTTGGTTTATTGGTTTCGTTATGCTCGCAATTCTTCTGTTTGGTTTGTGTTTACATTTACAGCTTTATTAATGTATTTTATAATCATTCAAAAATAAATTTTATTTGATGCCATTTATTTTATATACCTACATAGGTTACATATTTAATTTTATATTATTGAGTTTAATGATTTTCTAAGAATAATCAGTGATAAACAAAAGATTAATAAACTTTCCGTTTAAAAAAAATGCAGAATACTCCTTAAACATATGTTTTACGAGAAATGATTGTTTTTTTACTTTAAATATGAAAAATAAAGTTATGTTTTAATTATTAATAACAGGAGAAAGGGCTATTGCTCGGACAGGAGAAAATAGGTGGTGTTTCACAACTTTAACACCTATACCATCATCAAAAAATCCCAACCCTCCAAGATGTACTCCCGATAGCTGTGAAGCCTTATGTCTCAAAAAGAAAAAAGCACTGATAAGTAAATGCCTTAGAATAAATTACGGATGCATGTGTCGGATTGACTGCGCTAACTGATTTTTTATATACATTAAAACTCGAATAATATTTATAATAATACTATGTATTTGTCATAAATAAATATAAATAACAAATATTGATACATGTATCTTCATCTCCTTTTCTTCTTGTTCAAGTATTTAAAATTATTATCTAACTCACATAACCATAATAAACCGTTTATACTGAATTGATCAATCGTTACTGACGTAACATAATAAATTGATGTTGACATTGACTTACTATGACAAAATAACCAATTTTATATCGACTATAAGAACTAACACACATAATTGTGTCAATAACTTACGCACAACAACATCATATTTTATGATAATTATAAAGTTATATCAAAAAAAAGTGCACCTAATGTTTTTCTTATATGAGAGAGTTCTGATTTTAATCAATTATGTTTGGTGACAAAATATAGTAGAGTTTTATCTTATATATAGATGTGAATTATTCTAATCCCTTCAGTTACAAAAAAAAAGAAAAGAATATTGTAATCCTTTTTGGATTATGATTTCTTAAACATAAAATTTACTATTTAAATAAGAAAGTTTATTATTATATGGAAATATTTGAAATACTTGTTTTACATTTTTTGTTTAGATTTGAAGAAAAAAGAAAACTACAATTAAACAGTCTTTAACAATTTTTTTTGTAGAAGATTTTATAAAAGGATAATTACTATCAAACAAATTTTTACAATTATATTTTCTTTATGATTTTAGAAAACGAAAATTATTATTAAGTAAATTACTATACATTTTTTAAGAATTGTAAAAAAGAAAAAATCAGAAAATGGAAATTATTGTCAACTAAAAACTATCAAATTATGTTTTGCTATTATCTTTGTTTAGGATTTTAAAAAGGAAAATTACTATTAAAGAATTTTTGTGTTATTATCTTATTATATTTATATGATTAATTATGATATATTAAGCAATTATGTTTGGTCACAAAATATAGGAGAGTTTAATCTTATATATAGATGTGAATAATTGTAATCCTTTCAGTTACAAAAAAATAATGTAATCCTTTTTGGATTATGTTTTCTTAAACATAAATTTAGTATTTAAATAATAGAGTCTATTATTATATGAAAATATTTGAAATACTTATTTTACATTTTTTTAGATTTGAAAAAAAGAGAAAACTACAATTAAACACTTTTTAACCAATTTCATTTTGTAGAAAATTTTATAAAGGGATAATTACTATCAAACAAATTTTCAAATTTATATTTTTTTATTTTAGAAAACGAAAATTAGTATTAAGTAAATTATTATACATATTTTTTTTAGGAATTGTAAAAAGGAAAAAAAATATAAAAATGAAATTATTGTCAACTAAAAAAAACTATCAAATAATCTTTTGATGTTATCTTTATTTAGTATTTTAAAAAACGATTTTACAAAACGAAAAATTACTATTAAGTAAATTATTATACATATTTTTTGTTTAGGAATTGTAAAAAGGAAAAAAAAAATTAGAAAAAGGAAATTATTGTCAAGTAAAAACCATCAAATAATCTTTTGCTATTATTATCTTTGTTTAGTATTTAAAAAGGAAAACTACGATTAAATAATTCTTTTGTGTTATTATCTTATTATATTTATATTATTAAATATGATAAATTTTAACACATATCATCATCTTAAATTTTTAATTGTCATGTGTCATCGTCATGTTAATTAACAACTTTGAAAAACTAAGCTTTGTATAATAAGATTAGATCTCTTTTTATATAGGGTTATACAAATCATAACCCTACGAATATTTGAAAAACTGCTTAAAGTATCTTAAAAGGAAAAATACCAAAACTCTATTCTTAATGCTTTAAGGAAATATTACTTTTGAATCTTATTTCTTTTGTATGTGATACCATAGCGTGTATCATAAACATGTAAGGATGGAAGATAAACTATGATCTAATATTTGATACACAAACTCAGACTCCTCCACATCCCACGTGACAATGATCCCACAAGAGAAAAATGGATGAACCTTGCACTTAGGAAAAGCGATCTGACAAAAATATTTGTTTTCCTGCTGTAGACTCCACTTCCAACAAATCCACTATTGCCCCAACAAGAAGTATCACACGGCTGAAGATCAAACTCCATACGAAGCAAAGCTCACTCTTTTTTCTCCTAGTATTAAAAAGACCAAGATAATCCTTTCCTGCCCAAGTGATAGACTCCATCCCGTACGTCAATGAATTTTTTTTCAAATCTATGCTTCGACTCACTTGAAGCGGTGAAACAACGATCAATCTACATGGAGAGAAAGTCAGATCGCATACCAACAAAAATCATAAATTATCAAAGAAAAATCTCCATTCGTTACTCCTTTCATTGTGGATCACATCTGTGTCTTGTTCCATGCTTTTCGAAACACCAAATTGCTCACGTCACCGTAATTCCATGAAAACCAGAAATACTTTTTTTTATATGCGGCATAGACACACATCACCGGTAACATATTATTTGCCCACCCCTGCGTGCTGATGTGGCTTAACGAGGAAAGAGCATACCCAACTTTATTATTATAGATTTTATGATATTTTGTTCTTTTGAAAACTGAATTCTCAATTTTTTTTATATTTGACTAAACTAAATAAAGTAATACTATATTTAAAAATTGTTTTACATAATATATATACTATATATTTTAGTTTTAGTTTTTATTTTCACCACAAAGAAACGACAAAATTGTAATTAATTAATTTAAATTGATTTTAAATACAGTGATGAAATGTGTAAATAAAAACGAAATACAAAACTGAAGTATTTAATTTATTATAAATACATTGACTAAATGTGTAAATAAAAATAAATATTTAATCTACTACATGTGTCTCCAAACAATTCTCATTTATTATGTTATCCATGTTTCCAAACAATACCAAAATTATATTAATTTTAATAATATAGATAGATACACGTTTTGGCATTATTTTATTTGGTGGTAAAAACGTGCCTACTTTTGTGAACAAAACAGTTCGAAAAACCAACTTATAGTGCAATGCTATTTATTACGAGGACCAAGTACATTATATATTTGGAAATAATGTGGGTGATGTGTATGATGAGCATCAGAGAAATTTATATTATGATATGGTTACAAATGTATTTTTATGAAACTGTAATTTCTGATAATAGCAGGGAAGAACTTAACATGCAAAACAGTTTTATAATACACTGCAAAAAAAACCATCTAAGAAACATGTAGGGCAGGGCATTATAGATTGTCATTGGCATCCTTCTCGACATCCATCGATCAATCCAATATATAAAATAGAAATCAATACAAAAACCAAAGGAGTTCCAAGAAGATTCTGAAGGAATTCTTTTATATTTTTTTAACCTAAGAGAAAACCTAAAATAAAATAATATAAATCATAAAAGAAAGAATACCCTAAACAACAACTAATAAAACACATAAATAGAATTTTGAGTTGGCCAAAGGCATCCTGTTAATTTGTGGTGACTTCTGGGTCTCAGTCGGTCTTGAAATAGACTCGGCCATCTACTTTCATCAGTGTCGATCGACACCAAAGGGTCATTATTGATCGACACTCCTTCATTTCTTCGACAGTTTCCTCTCGCGAGTTTGACATACCATTCTTCAGTGAAATGATCATAACTCTATATTTAACCTTCAGATGGACCTTTCCTATTCCATCGGTTTGAGGTCCATCTGAAGGTTTTTTTTTTTTTTTTTTTTTGATGTCAAAAAAAAAAAAACCTTCAGATGGACCTCAAACCGATGGAATAGGAAAGGTAACTCAAATATATATCTTGTGTCAAAATATGAGCTCAATCCCAGCGTGGGAAGGTCTCCGTCCATCGCCAAATTTTGGACACGTCTTTACAGTTCTGCAACTCAAATAATTCTGAAATCAACAAAGTTCCTCAAACGTATGTGAACCTGAAATGACTCTAAAATAGACTCCAAACATATATAATAGACTATATATATTATATAAATTCTGAATCTGTGACTTAATCGAATTATTGTTTATGCATATCAAAAATACTTTAAATTAAATATAAAAAGGCTATTTTTATTTAATAAATTTAAAAACAAGTGGTTGTGATTTTTTGTTTTTGTCAAACTAGATCCGTTTATATTGGAATTTGAAAAGATGTATAGCTTAAATTAGACTTGTTTCAATTTGTGATTCATCTATAAATGTACTTCTATGTCGTTCTAATTTTTAAAACACCATTATTTCATTATCAAAAATGAAAGTTGCTTTCAAACCTTGGTTTATTGGTTTCGTTATGCTCGCAATTCTTCTGTTTGGTTTGTGTTTACATTTACAGCTTTATTAATGTATTTTATAATCATTCAAAAATAAATTTTATTTGATGCCATTTATTTTATATACCTACATAGGTTACATATTTAATTTTATATTATTGAGTTTAATGATTTTCTAAGAATAATCAGTGATAAACAAAAGATTAATAAACTTTCCGTTTAAAAAAAATGCAGAATACTCCTTAAACATATGTTTTACGAGAAATGATTGTTTTTTTACTTTAAATATGAAAAATAAAGTTATGTTTTAATTATTAATAACAGGAGAAAGGGCTATTGCTCGGACAGGAGAAAATAGGTGGTGTTTCACAACTTTAACACCTATACCATCATCAAAAAATCCCAACCCTCCAAGATGTACTCCCGATAGCTGTGAAGCCTTATGTCTCAAAAAGAAAAAAGCACTGATAAGTAAATGCCTTAGAATAAATTACGGATGCATGTGTCGGATTGACTGCGCTAACTGATTTTTTATATACATTAAAACTCGAATAATATTTATAATAATACTATGTATTTGTCATAAATAAATATAAATAACAAATATTGATACATGTATCTTCATCTCCTTTTCTTCTTGTTCAAGTATTTAAAATTATTATCTAACTCACATAACCATAATAAACCGTTTATACTGAATTGATCAATCGTTACTGACGTAACATAATAAATTGATGTTGACATTGACTTACTATGACAAAATAACCAATTTTATATCGACTATAAGAACTAACACACATAATTGTGTCAATAACTTACGCACAACAACATCATATTTTATGATAATTATAAAGTTATATCAAAAAAAAGTGCACCTAATGTTTTTCTTATATGAGAGAGTTCTGATTTTAATCAATTATGTTTGGTGACAAAATATAGTAGAGTTTTATCTTATATATAGATGTGAATTATTCTAATCCCTTCAGTTACAAAAAAAAAGAAAAGAATATTGTAATCCTTTTTGGATTATGATTTCTTAAACATAAAATTTACTATTTAAATAAGAAAGTTTATTATTATATGGAAATATTTGAAATACTTGTTTTACATTTTTTGTTTAGATTTGAAGAAAAAAGAAAACTACAATTAAACAGTCTTTAACAATTTTTTTTGTAGAAGATTTTATAAAAGGATAATTACTATCAAACAAATTTTTACAATTATATTTTCTTTATGATTTTAGAAAACGAAAATTATTATTAAGTAAATTACTATACATTTTTTAAGAATTGTAAAAAAGAAAAAATCAGAAAATGGAAATTATTGTCAACTAAAAACTATCAAATTATGTTTTGCTATTATCTTTGTTTAGGATTTTAAAAAGGAAAATTACTATTAAAGAATTTTTGTGTTATTATCTTATTATATTTATATGATTAATTATGATATATTAAGCAATTATGTTTGGTCACAAAATATAGGAGAGTTTAATCTTATATATAGATGTGAATAATTGTAATCCTTTCAGTTACAAAAAAATAATGTAATCCTTTTTGGATTATGTTTTCTTAAACATAAATTTAGTATTTAAATAATAGAGTCTATTATTATATGAAAATATTTGAAATACTTATTTTACATTTTTTTAGATTTGAAAAAAAGAGAAAACTACAATTAAACACTTTTTAACCAATTTCATTTTGTAGAAAATTTTATAAAGGGATAATTACTATCAAACAAATTTTCAAATTTATATTTTTTTATTTTAGAAAACGAAAATTAGTATTAAGTAAATTATTATACATATTTTTTTTAGGAATTGTAAAAAGGAAAAAAAATATAAAAATGAAATTATTGTCAACTAAAAAAAACTATCAAATAATCTTTTGATGTTATCTTTATTTAGTATTTTAAAAAACGATTTTACAAAACGAAAAATTACTATTAAGTAAATTATTATACATATTTTTTGTTTAGGAATTGTAAAAAGGAAAAAAAAAATTAGAAAAAGGAAATTATTGTCAAGTAAAAACCATCAAATAATCTTTTGCTATTATTATCTTTGTTTAGTATTTAAAAAGGAAAACTACGATTAAATAATTCTTTTGTGTTATTATCTTATTATATTTATATTATTAAATATGATAAATTTTAACACATATCATCATCTTAAATTTTTAATTGTCATGTGTCATCGTCATGTTAATTAACAACTTTGAAAAACTAAGCTTTGTATAATAAGATTAGATCTCTTTTTATATAGGGTTATACAAATCATAACCCTACGAATATTTGAAAAACTGCTTAAAGTATCTTAAAAGGAAAAATACCAAAACTCTATTCTTAATGCTTTAAGGAAATATTACTTTTGAATCTTATTTCTTTTGTATGTGATACCATAGCGTGTATCATAAACATGTAAGGATGGAAGATAAACTATGATCTAATATTTGATACACAAACTCAGACTCCTCCACATCCCACGTGACAATGATCCCACAAGAGAAAAATGGATGAACCTTGCACTTAGGAAAAGCGATCTGACAAAAATATTTGTTTTCCTGCTGTAGACTCCACTTCCAACAAATCCACTATTGCCCCAACAAGAAGTATCACACGGCTGAAGATCAAACTCCATACGAAGCAAAGCTCACTCTTTTTTCTCCTAGTATTAAAAAGACCAAGATAATCCTTTCCTGCCCAAGTGATAGACTCCATCCCGTACGTCAATGAATTTTTTTTCAAATCTATGCTTCGACTCACTTGAAGCGGTGAAACAACGATCAATCTACATGGAGAGAAAGTCAGATCGCATACCAACAAAAATCATAAATTATCAAAGAAAAATCTCCATTCGTTACTCCTTTCATTGTGGATCACATCTGTGTCTTGTTCCATGCTTTTCGAAACACCAAATTGCTCACGTCACCGTAATTCCATGAAAACCAGAAATACTTTTTTTTATATGCGGCATAGACACACATCACCGGTAACATATTATTTGCCCACCCCTGCGTGCTGATGTGGCTTAACGAGGAAAGAGCATACCCAACTTTATTATTATAGATTTTATGATATTTTGTTCTTTTGAAAACTGAATTCTCAATTTTTTTTATATTTGACTAAACTAAATAAAGTAATACTATATTTAAAAATTGTTTTACATAATATATATACTATATATTTTAGTTTTAGTTTTTATTTTCACCACAAAGAAACGACAAAATTGTAATTAATTAATTTAAATTGATTTTAAATACAGTGATGAAATGTGTAAATAAAAACGAAATACAAAACTGAAGTATTTAATTTATTATAAATACATTGACTAAATGTGTAAATAAAAATAAATATTTAATCTACTACATGTGTCTCCAAACAATTCTCATTTATTATGTTATCCATGTTTCCAAACAATACCAAAATTATATTAATTTTAATAATATAGATAGATACACGTTTTGGCATTATTTTATTTGGTGGTAAAAACGTGCCTACTTTTGTGAACAAAACAGTTCGAAAAACCAACTTATAGTGCAATGCTATTTATTACGAGGACCAAGTACATTATATATTTGGAAATAATGTGGGTGATGTGTATGATGAGCATCAGAGAAATTTATATTATGATATGGTTACAAATGTATTTTTATGAAACTGTAATTTCTGATAATAGCAGGGAAGAACTTAACATGCAAAACAGTTTTATAATACACTGCAAAAAAAACCATCTAAGAAACATGTAGGGCAGGGCATTATAGATTGTCATTGGCATCCTTCTCGACATCCATCGATCAATCCAATATATAAAATAGAAATCAATACAAAAACCAAAGGAGTTCCAAGAAGATTCTGAAGGAATTCTTTTATATTTTTTTAACCTAAGAGAAAACCTAAAATAAAATAATATAAATCATAAAAGAAAGAATACCCTAAACAACAACTAATAAAACACATAAATAGAATTTTGAGTTGGCCAAAGGCATCCTGTTAATTTGTGGTGACTTCTGGGTCTCAGTCGGTCTTGAAATAGACTCGGCCATCTACTTTCATCAGTGTCGATCGACACCAAAGGGTCATTATTGATCGACACTCCTTCATTTCTTCGACAGTTTCCTCTCGCGAGTTTGACATACCATTCTTCAGTGAAATGATCATAACTCTATATTTAACCTTCAGATGGACCTTTCCTATTCCATCGGTTTGAGGTCCATCTGAAGGTTTTTTTTTTTTTTTTTTTTGATGTCAAAAAAAAAAAAACCTTCAGATGGACCTCAAACCGATGGAATAGGAAAGGTAACTCAAATATATATCTTGTGTCAAAATATGAGCTCAATCCCAGCGTGGGAAGGTCTCCGTCCATCGCCAAATTTTGGACACGTCTTTACAGTTCTGCAACTCAAATAATTCTGAAATCAACAAAGTTCCTCAAACGTATGTGAACCTGAAATGACTCTAAAATAGACTCCAAACATATATAATAGACTATATATATTATATAAATTCTGAATCTGTGACTTAATCGAATTATTGTTTATGCATATCAAAAATACTTTAAATTAAATATAAAAAGGCTATTTTTATTTAATAAATTTAAAAACAAGTGGTTGTGATTTTTTGTTTTTGTCAAACTAGATCCGTTTATATTGGAATTTGAAAAGATGTATAGCTTAAATTAGACTTGTTTCAATTTGTGATTCATCTATAAATGTACTTCTATGTCGTTCTAATTTTTAAAACACCATTATTTCATTATCAAAAATGAAAGTTGCTTTCAAACCTTGGTTTATTGGTTTCGTTATGCTCGCAATTCTTCTGTTTGGTTTGTGTTTACATTTACAGCTTTATTAATGTATTTTATAATCATTCAAAAATAAATTTTATTTGATGCCATTTATTTTATATACCTACATAGGTTACATATTTAATTTTATATTATTGAGTTTAATGATTTTCTAAGAATAATCAGTGATAAACAAAAGATTAATAAACTTTCCGTTTAAAAAAAATGCAGAATACTCCTTAAACATATGTTTTACGAGAAATGATTGTTTTTTTACTTTAAATATGAAAAATAAAGTTATGTTTTAATTATTAATAACAGGAGAAAGGGCTATTGCTCGGACAGGAGAAAATAGGTGGTGTTTCACAACTTTAACACCTATACCATCATCAAAAAATCCCAACCCTCCAAGATGTACTCCCGATAGCTGTGAAGCCTTATGTCTCAAAAAGAAAAAAGCACTGATAAGTAAATGCCTTAGAATAAATTACGGATGCATGTGTCGGATTGACTGCGCTAACTGATTTTTTATATACATTAAAACTCGAATAATATTTATAATAATACTATGTATTTGTCATAAATAAATATAAATAACAAATATTGATACATGTATCTTCATCTCCTTTTCTTCTTGTTCAAGTATTTAAAATTATTATCTAACTCACATAACCATAATAAACCGTTTATACTGAATTGATCAATCGTTACTGACGTAACATAATAAATTGATGTTGACATTGACTTACTATGACAAAATAACCAATTTTATATCGACTATAAGAACTAACACACATAATTGTGTCAATAACTTACGCACAACAACATCATATTTTATGATAATTATAAAGTTATATCAAAAAAAAGTGCACCTAATGTTTTTCTTATATGAGAGAGTTCTGATTTTAATCAATTATGTTTGGTGACAAAATATAGTAGAGTTTTATCTTATATATAGATGTGAATTATTCTAATCCCTTCAGTTACAAAAAAAAAGAAAAGAATATTGTAATCCTTTTTGGATTATGATTTCTTAAACATAAAATTTACTATTTAAATAAGAAAGTTTATTATTATATGGAAATATTTGAAATACTTGTTTTACATTTTTTGTTTAGATTTGAAGAAAAAAGAAAACTACAATTAAACAGTCTTTAACAATTTTTTTTGTAGAAGATTTTATAAAAGGATAATTACTATCAAACAAATTTTTACAATTATATTTTCTTTATGATTTTAGAAAACGAAAATTATTATTAAGTAAATTACTATACATTTTTTAAGAATTGTAAAAAAGAAAAAATCAGAAAATGGAAATTATTGTCAACTAAAAACTATCAAATTATGTTTTGCTATTATCTTTGTTTAGGATTTTAAAAAGGAAAATTACTATTAAAGAATTTTTGTGTTATTATCTTATTATATTTATATGATTAATTATGATATATTAAGCAATTATGTTTGGTCACAAAATATAGGAGAGTTTAATCTTATATATAGATGTGAATAATTGTAATCCTTTCAGTTACAAAAAAATAATGTAATCCTTTTTGGATTATGTTTTCTTAAACATAAATTTAGTATTTAAATAATAGAGTCTATTATTATATGAAAATATTTGAAATACTTATTTTACATTTTTTTAGATTTGAAAAAAAGAGAAAACTACAATTAAACACTTTTTAACCAATTTCATTTTGTAGAAAATTTTATAAAGGGATAATTACTATCAAACAAATTTTCAAATTTATATTTTTTTATTTTAGAAAACGAAAATTAGTATTAAGTAAATTATTATACATATTTTTTTTAGGAATTGTAAAAAGGAAAAAAAATATAAAAATGAAATTATTGTCAACTAAAAAAAACTATCAAATAATCTTTTGATGTTATCTTTATTTAGTATTTTAAAAAACGATTTTACAAAACGAAAAATTACTATTAAGTAAATTATTATACATATTTTTTGTTTAGGAATTGTAAAAAGGAAAAAAAAATTAGAAAAAGGAAATTATTGTCAAGTAAAAACCATCAAATAATCTTTTGCTATTATTATCTTTGTTTAGTATTTAAAAAGGAAAACTACGATTAAATAATTCTTTTGTGTTATTATCTTATTATATTTATATTATTAAATATGATAAATTTTAACACATATCATCATCTTAAATTTTTAATTGTCATGTGTCATCGTCATGTTAATTAACAACTTTGAAAAACTAAGCTTTGTATAATAAGATTAGATCTCTTTTTATATAGGGTTATACAAATCATAACCCTACGAATATTTGAAAAACTGCTTAAAGTATCTTAAAAGGAAAAATACCAAAACTCTATTCTTAATGCTTTAAGGAAATATTACTTTTGAATCTTATTTCTTTTGTATGTGATACCATAGCGTGTATCATAAACATGTAAGGATGGAAGATAAACTATGATCTAATATTTGATACACAAACTCAGACTCCTCCACATCCCACGTGACAATGATCCCACAAGAGAAAAATGGATGAACCTTGCACTTAGGAAAAGCGATCTGACAAAAATATTTGTTTTCCTGCTGTAGACTCCACTTCCAACAAATCCACTATTGCCCCAACAAGAAGTATCACACGGCTGAAGATCAAACTCCATACGAAGCAAAGCTCACTCTTTTTTCTCCTAGTATTAAAAAGACCAAGATAATCCTTTCCTGCCCAAGTGATAGACTCCATCCCGTACGTCAATGAATTTTTTTTCAAATCTATGCTTCGACTCACTTGAAGCGGTGAAACAACGATCAATCTACATGGAGAGAAAGTCAGATCGCATACCAACAAAAATCATAAATTATCAAAGAAAAATCTCCATTCGTTACTCCTTTCATTGTGGATCACATCTGTGTCTTGTTCCATGCTTTTCGAAACACCAAATTGCTCACGTCACCGTAATTCCATGAAAACCAGAAATACTTTTTTTTATATGCGGCATAGACACACATCACCGGTAACATATTATTTGCCCACCCCTGCGTGCTGATGTGGCTTAACGAGGAAAGAGCATACCCAACTTTATTATTATAGATTTTATGATATTTTGTTCTTTTGAAAACTGAATTCTCAATTTTTTTTATATTTGACTAAACTAAATAAAGTAATACTATATTTAAAAATTGTTTTACATAATATATATACTATATATTTTAGTTTTAGTTTTTATTTTCACCACAAAGAAACGACAAAATTGTAATTAATTAATTTAAATTGATTTTAAATACAGTGATGAAATGTGTAAATAAAAACGAAATACAAAACTGAAGTATTTAATTTATTATAAATACATTGACTAAATGTGTAAATAAAAATAAATATTTAATCTACTACATGTGTCTCCAAACAATTCTCATTTATTATGTTATCCATGTTTCCAAACAATACCAAAATTATATTAATTTTAATAATATAGATAGATACACGTTTTGGCATTATTTTATTTGGTGGTAAAAACGTGCCTACTTTTGTGAACAAAACAGTTCGAAAAACCAACTTATAGTGCAATGCTATTTATTACGAGGACCAAGTACATTATATATTTGGAAATAATGTGGGTGATGTGTATGATGAGCATCAGAGAAATTTATATTATGATATGGTTACAAATGTATTTTTATGAAACTGTAATTTCTGATAATAGCAGGGAAGAACTTAACATGCAAAACAGTTTTATAATACACTGCAAAAAAAACCATCTAAGAAACATGTAGGGCAGGGCATTATAGATTGTCATTGGCATCCTTCTCGACATCCATCGATCAATCCAATATATAAAATAGAAATCAATACAAAAACCAAAGGAGTTCCAAGAAGATTCTGAAGGAATTCTTTTATATTTTTTTAACCTAAGAGAAAACCTAAAATAAAATAATATAAATCATAAAAGAAAGAATACCCTAAACAACAACTAATAAAACACATAAATAGAATTTTGAGTTGGCCAAAGGCATCCTGTTAATTTGTGGTGACTTCTGGGTCTCAGTCGGTCTTGAAATAGACTCGGCCATCTACTTTCATCAGTGTCGATCGACACCAAAGGGTCATTATTGATCGACACTCCTTCATTTCTTCGACAGTTTCCTCTCGCGAGTTTGACATACCATTCTTCAGTGAAATGATCATAACTCTATATTTAACCTTCAGATGGACCTTTCCTATTCCATCGGTTTGAGGTCCATCTGAAAAAAAAAAAAAAAAACCTTCAGATGGACCTCAAACCGATGGAATAGGAAAGGTAACTCAAATATATATCTTGTGTCAAAATATGAGCTCAATCCCAGCGTGGGAAGGTCTCCGTCCATCGCCAAATTTTGGACACGTCTTTACAGTTCTGCAACTCAAATAATTCTGAAATCAACAAAGTTCCTCAAACGTATGTGAACCTGAAATGACTCTAAAATAGACTCCAAACATATATAATAGACTATATATATTATATAAATTCTGAATCTGTGACTTAATCGAATTATTGTTTATGCATATCAAAAATACTTTAAATTAAATATAAAAAGGCTATTTTTATTTAATAAATTTAAAAACAAGTGGTTGTGATTTTTTGTTTTTGTCAAACTAGATCCGTTTATATTGGAATTTGAAAAGATGTATAGCTTAAATTAGACTTGTTTCAATTTGTGATTCATCTATAAATGTACTTCTATGTCGTTCTAATTTTTAAAACACCATTATTTCATTATCAAAAATGAAAGTTGCTTTCAAACCTTGGTTTATTGGTTTCGTTATGCTCGCAATTCTTCTGTTTGGTTTGTGTTTACATTTACAGCTTTATTAATGTATTTTATAATCATTCAAAAATAAATTTTATTTGATGCCATTTATTTTATATACCTACATAGGTTACATATTTAATTTTATATTATTGAGTTTAATGATTTTCTAAGAATAATCAGTGATAAACAAAAGATTAATAAACTTTCCGTTTAAAAAAAATGCAGAATACTCCTTAAACATATGTTTTACGAGAAATGATTGTTTTTTTACTTTAAATATGAAAAATAAAGTTATGTTTTAATTATTAATAACAGGAGAAAGGGCTATTGCTCGGACAGGAGAAAATAGGTGGTGTTTCACAACTTTAACACCTATACCATCATCAAAAAATCCCAACCCTCCAAGATGTACTCCCGATAGCTGTGAAGCCTTATGTCTCAAAAAGAAAAAAGCACTGATAAGTAAATGCCTTAGAATAAATTACGGATGCATGTGTCGGATTGACTGCGCTAACTGATTTTTTATATACATTAAAACTCGAATAATATTTATAATAATACTATGTATTTGTCATAAATAAATATAAATAACAAATATTGATACATGTATCTTCATCTCCTTTTCTTCTTGTTCAAGTATTTAAAATTATTATCTAACTCACATAACCATAATAAACCGTTTATACTGAATTGATCAATCGTTACTGACGTAACATAATAAATTGATGTTGACATTGACTTACTATGACAAAATAACCAATTTTATATCGACTATAAGAACTAACACACATAATTGTGTCAATAACTTACGCACAACAACATCATATTTTATGATAATTATAAAGTTATATCAAAAAAAAGTGCACCTAATGTTTTTCTTATATGAGAGAGTTCTGATTTTAATCAATTATGTTTGGTGACAAAATATAGTAGAGTTTTATCTTATATATAGATGTGAATTATTCTAATCCCTTCAGTTACAAAAAAAAAGAAAAGAATATTGTAATCCTTTTTGGATTATGATTTCTTAAACATAAAATTTACTATTTAAATAAGAAAGTTTATTATTATATGGAAATATTTGAAATACTTGTTTTACATTTTTTGTTTAGATTTGAAGAAAAAAGAAAACTACAATTAAACAGTCTTTAACAATTTTTTTTGTAGAAGATTTTATAAAAGGATAATTACTATCAAACAAATTTTTACAATTATATTTTCTTTATGATTTTAGAAAACGAAAATTATTATTAAGTAAATTACTATACATTTTTTAAGAATTGTAAAAAAGAAAAAATCAGAAAATGGAAATTATTGTCAACTAAAAACTATCAAATTATGTTTTGCTATTATCTTTGTTTAGGATTTTAAAAAGGAAAATTACTATTAAAGAATTTTTGTGTTATTATCTTATTATATTTATATGATTAATTATGATATATTAAGCAATTATGTTTGGTCACAAAATATAGGAGAGTTTAATCTTATATATAGATGTGAATAATTGTAATCCTTTCAGTTACAAAAAAATAATGTAATCCTTTTTGGATTATGTTTTCTTAAACATAAATTTAGTATTTAAATAATAGAGTCTATTATTATATGAAAATATTTGAAATACTTATTTTACATTTTTTTAGATTTGAAAAAAAGAGAAAACTACAATTAAACACTTTTTAACCAATTTCATTTTGTAGAAAATTTTATAAAGGGATAATTACTATCAAACAAATTTTCAAATTTATATTTTTTTATTTTAGAAAACGAAAATTAGTATTAAGTAAATTATTATACATATTTTTTTTAGGAATTGTAAAAAGGAAAAAAAATATAAAAATGAAATTATTGTCAACTAAAAAAAACTATCAAATAATCTTTTGATGTTATCTTTATTTAGTATTTTAAAAAACGATTTTACAAAACGAAAAATTACTATTAAGTAAATTATTATACATATTTTTTGTTTAGGAATTGTAAAAAGGAAAAAAAAAATTAGAAAAAGGAAATTATTGTCAAGTAAAAACCATCAAATAATCTTTTGCTATTATTATCTTTGTTTAGTATTTAAAAAGGAAAACTACGATTAAATAATTCTTTTGTGTTATTATCTTATTATATTTATATTATTAAATATGATAAATTTTAACACATATCATCATCTTAAATTTTTAATTGTCATGTGTCATCGTCATGTTAATTAACAACTTTGAAAAACTAAGCTTTGTATAATAAGATTAGATCTCTTTTTATATAGGGTTATACAAATCATAACCCTACGAATATTTGAAAAACTGCTTAAAGTATCTTAAAAGGAAAAATACCAAAACTCTATTCTTAATGCTTTAAGGAAATATTACTTTTGAATCTTATTTCTTTTGTATGTGATACCATAGCGTGTATCATAAACATGTAAGGATGGAAGATAAACTATGATCTAATATTTGATACACAAACTCAGACTCCTCCACATCCCACGTGACAATGATCCCACAAGAGAAAAATGGATGAACCTTGCACTTAGGAAAAGCGATCTGACAAAAATATTTGTTTTCCTGCTGTAGACTCCACTTCCAACAAATCCACTATTGCCCCAACAAGAAGTATCACACGGCTGAAGATCAAACTCCATACGAAGCAAAGCTCACTCTTTTTTCTCCTAGTATTAAAAAGACCAAGATAATCCTTTCCTGCCCAAGTGATAGACTCCATCCCGTACGTCAATGAATTTTTTTTCAAATCTATGCTTCGACTCACTTGAAGCGGTGAAACAACGATCAATCTACATGGAGAGAAAGTCAGATCGCATACCAACAAAAATCATAAATTATCAAAGAAAAATCTCCATTCGTTACTCCTTTCATTGTGGATCACATCTGTGTCTTGTTCCATGCTTTTCGAAACACCAAATTGCTCACGTCACCGTAATTCCATGAAAACCAGAAATACTTTTTTTTATATGCGGCATAGACACACATCACCGGTAACATATTATTTGCCCACCCCTGCGTGCTGATGTGGCTTAACGAGGAAAGAGCATACCCAACTTTATTATTATAGATTTTATGATATTTTGTTCTTTTGAAAACTGAATTCTCAATTTTTTTTATATTTGACTAAACTAAATAAAGTAATACTATATTTAAAATTGTTTTACATAATATATATACTATATATTTTAGTTTTAGTTTTTATTTTCACCACAAAGAAACGACAAAATTGTAATTAATTAATTTAAATTGATTTTAAATACAGTGATGAAATGTGTAAATAAAAACGAAATACAAAACTGAAGTATTTAATTTATTATAAATACATTGACTAAATGTGTAAATAAAAATAAATATTTAATCTACTACATGTGTCTCCAAACAATTCTCATTTATTATGTTATCCATGTTTCCAAACAATACCAAAATTATATTAATTTTAATAATATAGATAGATACACGTTTTGGCATTATTTTATTTGGTGGTAAAAACGTGCCTACTTTTGTGAACAAAACAGTTCGAAAAACCAACTTATAGTGCAATGCTATTTATTACGAGGACCAAGTACATTATATATTTGGAAATAATGTGGGTGATGTGTATGATGAGCATCAGAGAAATTTATATTATGATATGGTTACAAATGTATTTTTATGAAACTGTAATTTCTGATAATAGCAGGGAAGAACTTAACATGCAAAACAGTTTTATAATACACTGCAAAAAAAACCATCTAAGAAACATGTAGGGCAGGGCATTATAGATTGTCATTGGCATCCTTCTCGACATCCATCGATCAATCCAATATATAAAATAGAAATCAATACAAAAACCAAAGGAGTTCCAAGAAGATTCTGAAGGAATTCTTTTATATTTTTTTAACCTAAGAGAAAACCTAAAATAAAATAATATAAATCATAAAAGAAAGAATACCCTAAACAACAACTAATAAAACACATAAATAGAATTTTGAGTTGGCCAAAGGCATCCTGTTAATTTGTGGTGACTTCTGGGTCTCAGTCGGTCTTGAAATAGACTCGGCCATCTACTTTCATCAGTGTCGATCGACACCAAAGGGTCATTATTGATCGACACTCCTTCATTTCTTCGACAGTTTCCTCTCGCGAGTTTGACATACCATTCTTCAGTGAAATGATCATAACTCTATATTTAACCTTCAGATGGACCTCAAACCGATGGAATAGGAAAGGTAACTCAAATATCTATCTTGTGTCAAAATATGAGCTCAATCCCAGCGTGGGAAGGTCTCCGTCCATCGCCAAATTTCGGACACGTCTTTACAGTTCTGCAACTCAAATAATTCTGAAATCAACAAAGTTCCTCAAACGTATGTGAACCTGAAATGACTCTAAAATAGACTCCAAACATATATAATAGACTATATATATTATATAAATTCTGAATCTGTGACTTAATCGAATTATTGTTTATGCATATCAAAAATACTTTAAATTAAATATAAAAAGGCTATTTTTATTTAATAAATTTAAAAACAAGTGGTTGTGATTTTTTGTTTTTGTCAAACTAGATCCGTTTATATTGGAATTTGAAAAGATGTATAGCTTAAATTAGACTTGTTTCAATTTGTGATTCATCTATAAATGTACTTCTATGTCGTTCTAATTTTTAAAACACCATTATTTCATTATCAAAATGATGAAAGTTGCTTTCAAACCTTGGTTTATTGGTTTCGTTATGCTCGCAATTCTTCTGTTTGGTTTGTGTTTACATTTACAGCTTTATTAATGTATTTTATAATCATTCAAAAATAAATTTTATTTGATGCCATTTATTTTATATACCTACATAGGTTACATATTTAATTTTATATTATTGAGTTTAATGATTTTCTAAGAATAATCAGTGATAAACAAAAGATTAATAAACTTTCTTTAAAAAAATGCAAAACTCCTTAAACATATGTTTTACGAGAAATGATTGTTTTTTTACTTTAAATATGAAAAATAAAGTTATGTTTTAATTATTAATAACAGGAGAAAGGGCTATTGCTCGGACAGGAGAAAATAGGTGGTGTTTCACAACTTTAACACCTATACCATCATCAAAAAATCCCAACCCTCCAAGATGTACTCCCGATAGCTGTGAAGCCTTATGTCTCAAAAAGAAAAAAGCACTGATAAGTAAATGCCTTAGAATAAATTACGGATGCATGTGTCGGATTGACTGCGCTAACTGATTTTTTATCAATATTATTAATTCAGAATCACTCTTATTATTTACCCTTCTAATACCGTGGAATATTACTTAAAATGCCATCAGATTTTCAAACAACTCATTTGCCCTCATTAATGTTAGAATGGTAATTAACCACTTCCATTAGCAACGAATTTTATGCAACCGTAATGTACTTCTTCTTTCTTATAACTAACCGTAATGCTTACAAAAAATAACTAACCGTAATATACTTAATACATAAAAAATTGAGAGGTACATATTATTCATCAGTACGAAACGTATACAGCCTCCACGAAATATTCCTCTGATAAGGACACTTATGCAATCCAAACACAAACCCACATTCAATAATATTTGTTAGTTTTAGACAAAAAGAAATATTTGTTATCTTAATAATATATAATAAAAATATTTATTATTATCATGACATACAATTACCCAACAACCCATAAATCAGTATATATAAATAGCAAATATATATAACTTAATAATATATAGTTTTCAAATCAAATTAAAATTTAAACCAAAAAAAATCCATGAATCAATTAAGATAAATAATAAATAACAATAACTTTTTTATAAGATTATTAAATTAAGTAATTATTTCACGGATATTTAAAATTAAAATTCATCAGTTATTTTTTTAAACATAAACGCCTGAGTCTTTGGAATAGGTTTGGTTCAATTTTTTTAGGTCTGGTTTTTTTGGACTGCAGACATTTGGATCTAACTATAAAAACACACAAACATATAAATTATATTAGGCAAAAAATTTAAAAACAAAAAATATACCCGCCCTCTCGAGGGCGGGTCAATATCTAGTATACATTAAAACTCGAATAATATTTATAATAATACTATGTATTTGTCATAAATAAATATAAATAACAAATATTGATACATGTATCTTCATCTCCTTTTCTTCTTGTTCAAGTATTTAAAATTATTATCTAACTCACATAACCATAATAAACCGTTTATACTGAATTGATCAATCGTTACTGACGTAACATAATAAATTGATGTTGACATTGACTTACTATGACAAAATAACCAATTTTATATCGACTATAAGAACTAACACACATAATTGTGTCAATAACTTACGCACAACAACATCATATTTTATGATAATTATAAAGTTATATCAAAAAAAAGTGCACCTAATGTTTTTCTTATATGAGAGAGTTCTGATTTTAATCAATTATGTTTGGTGACAAAATATAGTAGAGTTTTATCTTATATATAGATGTGAATTATTCTAATCCCTTCAGTTACAAAAAAAAAGAAAAGAATATTGTAATCCTTTTTGGATTATGATTTCTTAAACATAAAATTTACTATTTAAATAAGAAAGTTTATTATTATATGGAAATATTTGAAATACTTGTTTTACATTTTTTGTTTAGATTTGAAGAAAAAAGAAAACTACAATTAAACAGTCTTTAACAATTTTTTTTGTAGAAGATTTTATAAAAGGATAATTACTATCAAACAAATTTTTACAATTATATTTTCTTTATGATTTTAGAAAACGAAAATTATTATTAAGTAAATTACTATACATTTTTTAAGAATTGTAAAAAAGAAAAAATCAGAAAATGGAAATTATTGTCAACTAAAAACTATCAAATTATGTTTTGCTATTATCTTTGTTTAGGATTTTAAAAAGGAAAATTACTATTAAAGAATTTTGTGTTATTATCTTATTATATTTATATGATTAATTATGATATATTAAGCAATTATGTTTGGTCACAAAATATAGGAGAGTTTAATCTTATATATAGATGTGAATAATTGTAATCCTTTCAGTTACAAAAAATAATGTAATCCTTTTTGGATTATGATTTCTTAAACATAAATTTAGTATTTAAATAATAGAGTCTATTATTATATGAAAATATTTGAAATACTTATTTTACATTTTTTTAGATTTGAAAAAAAGAGAAAACTACAATTAAACACTTTTTAACCAATTTCATTTTGTAGAAAATTTTATAAAGGGATAATTACTATCAAACAAATTTTCAAATTTATATTTTTTTATTTTAGAAAACGAAAATTAGTATTAAGTAAATTATTATACATATTTTTTTTAGGAATTGTAAAAAGGAAAAAAATATAAAAATGAAATTATTGTCAACTAAAAAAAACTATCAAATAATCTTTTGATGTTATCTTTATTTAGTATTTTAAAAAACGATTTTACAAAACGAAAAATTACTATTAAGTAAATTATTATACATATTTTTTGTTTAGGAATTGTAAAAAGGAAAAAAAAAATTAGAAAAAGGAAATTATTGTCAAGTAAAAACCATCAAATAATCTTTTGCTATTATTATCTTTGTTTAGTATTTAAAAAGGAAAACTACGATTAAATAATTCTTTTGTGTTATTATCTTATTATATTTATATTATTAAATATGATAAATTTTAACACATATCATCATCTTAAATTTTTAATTGTCATGTGTCATCGTCATGTTAATTAACAACTTTGAAAAACTAAGCTTTGTATAGTAAGATTAGATCTCTTTTTATATAGGGTTATACAAATCATAACCCTACGAATATTTGAAAAACTGCTTAAAGTATCTTAAAAGGAAAAATACCAAAACTCTATTCTTAATGCTTTAAGGAAATATTACTTTTGAATCTTATTTCTTATGTATGTGATACCATAGCGTGTATCATAAACATGTAAGGATGGAAGATAAACTATGATCTAATATTTGATACACAAACTCAGACTCCTCCACATCCCACGTGACAATGATCCCACAAGAGAAAAATGGATGAACCTTGCACTTAGGAAAAGCGATCTGACAAAAATATTTGTTTTCCTGCTGTAGACTCCACTTCCAACAAATCCACTATTGCCCCAACAAGAAGTATCACACGGCTGAAGATCAAACTCCATACGAAGCAAAGCTCACTCTTTTTTCTCCTAGTATTAAAAAGACCAAGATAATCCTTTCCTGCCCAAGTGATAGACTCCATCCCGTACGTCAATGAATTTTTTTTCAAATCTATGCTTCGACTCACTTGAAGCGGTGAAACAACGATCAATCTACATGGAGAGAAAGTCAGATCGCATACCAACAAAAATCATAAATTATCAAAGAAAAATCTCCATTCGTTACTCCTTTCATTGTGGATCACATCTGTGTCTTGTTCCATGCTTTTCGAAACACCAAATTGCTCACGTCACCGTAATTCCATGAAAACCAGAAATACTTTTTTTTATATGCGGCATAGACACACATCACCGGTAACATATTATTTGCCCACCCCTGCGTGCTGATGTGGCTTAACGAGGAAAGAGCATACCCAACTTTATTATTATAGATTTTATGATATTTTGTTCTTTTGAAAACTGAATTCTCAATTTTTTTTATATTTGACTAAACTAAATAAAGTAATACTATATTTAAAATTGTTTTACATAATATATATACTATATATTTTAGTTTTAGTTTTTATTTTCACCACAAAGAAACGACAAAATTGTAATTAATTAATTTAAATTGATTTTAAATACAGTGATGAAATGTGTAAATAAAAACGAAATACAAAACTGAAGTATTTAATTTATTATAAATACATTGACTAAATGTGTAAATAAAAATAAATATTTAATCTACTACATGTGTCTCCAAACAATTCTCATTTATTATGTTATCCATGTTTCCAAACAATACCAAAATTATATTAATTTTAATAATATAGATAGATACACGTTTTGGCATTATTTTATTTGGTGGTAAAAACGTGCCTACTTTTGTGAACAAAACAGTTCGAAAAACCAACTTATAGTGCAATGCTATTTATTACGAGGACCAAGTACATTATATATTTGGAAATAATGTGGGTGATGTGTATGATGAGCATCAGAGAAATTTATATTATGATATGGTTACAAATGTATTTTTATGAAACTGTAATTTCTGATAATAGCAGGGAAGAACTTAACATGCAAAACAGTTTTATAATACACTGCAAAAAAAACCATCTAAGAAACATGTAGGGCAGGGCATTATAGATTGTCATTGGCATCCTTCTCGACATCCATCGATCAATCCAATATATAAAATAGAAATCAATACAAAAACCAAAGGAGTTCCAAGAAGATTCTGAAGGAATTCTTTTATATTTTTTTAACCTAAGAGAAAACCTAAAATAAAATAATATAAATCATAAAAGAAAGAATACCCTAAACAACAACTAATAAAACACATAAATAGAATTTTGAGTTGGCCAAAGGCATCCTGTTAATTTGTGGTGACTTCTGGGTCTCAGTCGGTCTTGAAATAGACTCGGCCATCTACTTTCATCAGTGTCGATCGACACCAAAGGGTCATTATTGATCGACACTCCTTCATTTCTTCGACAGTTTCCTCTCGCGAGTTTGACATACCATTCTTCAGTGAAATGATCATAACTCTATATTTAACCTTCAGATGGACCTCAAACCGATGGAATAGGAAAGGTAACTCAAATATCTATCTTGTGTCAAAATATGAGCTCAATCCCAGCGTGGGAAGGTCTCCGTCCATCGCCAAATTTCGGACACGTCTTTACAGTTCTGCAACTCAAATAATTCTGAAATCAACAAAGTTCCTCAAACGTATGTGAACCTGAAATGACTCTAAAATAGACTCCAAACATATATAATAGACTATATATATTATATAAATTCTGAATCTGTGACTTAATCGAATTATTGTTTATGCATATCAAAAATACTTTAAATTAAATATAAAAAGGCTATTTTTATTTAATAAATTTAAAAACAAGTGGTTGTGATTTTTTGTTTTTGTCAAACTAGATCCGTTTATATTGGAATTTGAAAAGATGTATAGCTTAAATTAGACTTGTTTCAATTTGTGATTCATCTATAAATGTACTTCTATGTCGTTCTAATTTTTAAAACACCATTATTTCATTATCAAAAATGAAAGTTGCTTTCAAACCTTGGTTTATTGGTTTCGTTATGCTCGCAATTCTTCTGTTTGGTTTGTGTTTACATTTACAGCTTTATTAATGTATTTTATAATCATTCAAAAATAAATTTTATTTGATGCCATTTATTTTATATACCTACATAGGTTACATATTTAATTTTATATTATTGAGTTTAATGATTTTCTAAGAATAATCAGTGATAAACAAAAGATTAATAAACTTTCCGTTTAAAAAAAATGCAGAATACTCCTTAAACATATGTTTTACGAGAAATGATTTTTTTTTTACTTTAAATATGAAAAATAAAGTTATGTTTTAATTATTAATAACAGGAGAAAGGGCTATTGCTCGGACAGGAGAAAATAGGTGGTGTTTCACAACTTTAACACCTATACCATCATCAAAAAATCCCAACCCTCCAAGATGTACTCCCGATAGCTGTAAAGCCTTATGTCTCAAAAAGAAAAAAGCACTGATAAGTAAATGCCTTAGAATAAATTACGGATGCATGTGTCGGATTGACTGCGCTAACTGATTTTTTATATACATTAAAACTCGAATAATATTTATAATAATACTATGTATTTGTC
This sequence comes from Brassica rapa, assembly GCF_000309985.2. Classification (NCBI taxonomy): domain Eukaryota; kingdom Viridiplantae; phylum Streptophyta; class Magnoliopsida; order Brassicales; family Brassicaceae; genus Brassica; species Brassica rapa. Next base: position 27,084,541 of record NC_024796.2, read on the forward strand.
ATAAATAAATATAAATAACAAATATTGATACATGTATCTTCATCTCCTTTTCTTCTTGTACAATTGTAAAAATTAACAAAAAAATATAGGGACATTTGCTAAAAACAACCCAAATATTCAAGTCAAATCTAAAAGTGTACCCCACTTTCAGTCAAATACAAAACCAACTTAAAAGGATAGTGAAAATACTAGTTAACCCTTATGACCAAACAAAAAAACAGAAATGTATTTTACGTTTCTATCCTTCGGAAGTCTACACGTAATAAAAGAAGTCTACATATATATAGATTTCCTACGATGTCTACCTTATAGACTTATTTTGTAGTCTACACTCTAATTTGATCTAATAATTTAATTTTGAAAATGTATAAAAATAATTATTGTGATATTTTTAACTAATCATCAATATAATGGATAACATGAACTAAATAAATTAAAATTTCATATAATTGAACAATTTTGAAGAATATATACTAATTTGGTTATCATGTGTTAGACAATGTTCATAGTTTAGAAACAAAATGTTCTTACATGTTATGTCTTTTAGTGGTTGATTTCATAGGGTTGGATTTTAGATTTTGTTTTTTTATTGTTTTGTTATCTTAAATCTGCATAGTAATGTTTAGTAGTTTATATTTTGTACAATTGAGACTTTTTGATTATCAAGCAAAACATTTAGTGTTTGAGATTTGTGGTTTAGGGTTTAGGGTTTCGTAGACCTACAATAAAGTCTATTTATCTGCAGACGTCCTTTTCAGTCTATTTTATTGGTATTTACAAAATATCTTAAATTTTAAATTAAATTTAGGGTATAGTAGACGTCTTTTTGGTCTACTAGGATACAATTGATTAATTTAGGGTATAGTAGACGTCTTTTTTAGTTTAATAAGACCTGAAATTACAAAAAAGATTGATTAAATTTTGTTTTTATGGAAACGGAAATGATATCATATATTAAACTTATTATAAAAATAAAGAAAAAATAAATAAATTATATATATATAAATAAAGAACAAAAAAATAAATTATTCAAATATATAAAAATATATATAAAAAATTGTAATAGACATACCGATTGTAGACCTACTTGTGTGTCTACAGAACCGGAAACAATTTAATTTAACCAAAATAATATAATCTAACAAGTATTAAACCAGAAAAGTTTTAACCTAACCGGATAACTTTCCCGACATATAAATACAATTTTTAGTCTTCATTTGGTAAAAAAAGACAAACCCTAGCGGCCGTTACTCTCTCTCTCTCTCTCTCTCTCTCTCTCTCTCTCTCTCTCTCTCTCTCTCTCTCTCTCTCTCTCTCTCTCTCTCTCTCTCGGGCGATTTCCGGTGAAGTCAACCCGTTTCTGCCGCTTACACTGGTTGCCGTCCCGCTGCTGCTGCTATATCTTCCCTCTGCAAGGTAGTAGTCTTCGATTTGTTCTGTTTCATGTTGATTCACAGATTTTGGTCTTTGTTGAAGTCTTTGTCGATGTCGTGTCTCGTCGTCGTTGTCAGAGTCGTGCCGTTTTTAAGTAACCTTTTGCTTTTTTTTTTCAGATCTGAGCCGGCGAAGGAACATTGTGTATGTATGTCTCTCTATCCAACTGTTGGGGTAATTTTCTCTTTATCTGGTTCATGTCTTGTGTGAATGTACAAACTGATTCGTTAAATCTCAGAGTTCAGTTTTGTTTTACCCGTAAGGGCCTGGTTTAAGTTCGAGTGGTTGTTTTTTTGCAGCTTTTGAAGGGCTTGAGAAAGAAGAGGGCCACCTCAAAACAACTAATCACAACAATATTGTAACTTCAGCTCGTAATATTCACTGAACTTGATAGTTAATCCTTGGAGTTTTCCCTTGACATTTCTAGTCTGCTTTTTCCTTGCAGGTTCAGCTTCTCTACTCTTTTCAAGAGAAATCATGAGTAGGCTATAAGCAATCTAGCTAGAGTAGTGATGATTCTTCTGCCATAACCGGCATTGACAGCTTGCTGGCAAGTGAGGTGCCTATCGGTTATCAGGCTGGGACTTTCACTTTAGAGGACTGACCTACCGTCTTGGCATGGCTCGGTCTAGGTTGGTCCCACTTTTAATTCTCTTAATCAGAAGAGCAAAAAAAGATTTGAGTCTTACTTTGTTTGTTTGTTTGTTTAACAGGCGTTTAAGAGAGATTCTCCACCGGTTGTAGACTTCAATAGCGATCTTGAAACTCTCTGAGACGAGAAAATTGCAAGAAGGCGGAAGCTTTGTATCCACTGTCAATACTGTATCACAACCAACTGTTACGGACATTGCAGGTTTCTAATTTTTGCCTTTTATTAATGCAAATTGATTTTTAGATTACCGAACTTATGTTTTCTAGATAGACATAGCTTTTATAGATCCATGAGTGTGTATTAAAAATCAACTCTCCTCTGTTTAATTTTGCAGCATCAGTATGTCTATGGAGTTCTTGTATTTTAAGCCATGGCCACATTCATTGGCCAAGTCTATGTTCTATCGTTGATTGCACTCTTTGTGGCCGCTTCAACTGCCCTGATTGTGCAACCATTTTTTGGCTAGAATTGGAGGATATGAAGTTTTTGGTAATAGGTGTTTGTATTATATGCCTTTGTACTAGCTATATTGTATTGTGCTTTTGTATCACTGCTGTATTATGTAATTTTCTTGGATATTCTGTACTGAAGTGTACTCGACCGAAAGTAGACTTGTTTAATACAACTCCAAAGGAATACATCAAAGTTAAGACTCACAGTTCAACAAAATTTCATCACGTAACACAACTTAAAAGCAATAAAACATGGCACATAATATTGACTCAAGACCACAAATTCAATATAAGTTTATAAGTTTCACACTTGTCTATCTCTATTGTAAAATTATGTGCAGTAAGGAATAAATAAAAACACATAAATACTAATAATCAACATAAGAGAGTCCCATTCTAATATTTCTGATTTTTTTCTCAAGGTACGTAGAAATGATCTTACATATCACTCTTCCATAAACTAACATTCTTCAACCACAACAAGTATTCTCTTTTCACTTTTGAAATTATAAAGTAGACTTATAAAGACATCTACACTTATTAGCTAACTAGACAGTAAAATCAAAATGTTGATAATTTAATAATTATAAAAGATTATATTTTCAAAATACCTCAAGACCATTAGAATTAACTAACGCACACTGTCAAACTAAAAAATCTTGAAAATACATTACGAATAATACACAAATCCATCTATTATAGATTTTTATATGTAGACTTTATAATCCGTCTACATAATAATAGATTGTTTTTTCAGTTTACGTTTGTAGACTGTCAACTTAGTCTATAATTAGGGTTAGTTTTTGCAATTGAAAAATCCATGGGTTATCATTTGTATTTAAAAAAAAGTTGTAATTTTATACGTGTAGACTTTATTTTCAGTCTACATTTTGAAAAGGTTAGTTTTTGCAATTGACCAGAATTCAACCAAAATTTGACTTTCCAAAGGAGACTTCATTTACAGTCTACATTTTTTAATTTTTTAAAACAGGTTAGTTTTTGCAATTGACCAAATTTGACTTAGTACAAATAGATTGATATGAACGTCTACACATGTGTAGACTTCAACTGAAATCTACCCCAAATTCGAAAGGTTAGTTTTGCATTTGACCAAAATAAAAAAGTAGACTTTCATATGCAATCTACGTTTTTTTTCCTGAGAATAGTAGACTGAATATGAAGTCTACACTATTTTTTGATTTGGTCAACTATATAATCTTTTAGTCAAATACAAAACTAACCTATTCAACGGAGTTAAAGTTTTGGTCAAATGCAAAATTGACCTTTTGTAGACTTCCATAGTAGTCTACATAATGTAGACTTCTGGTGAAGTCTACTATGAAAAGTCAAAAGTTGCATAGAGTTTGGCCAAATGCAAAAACTAACCTCTTTACGTAGACTTCTTAGTAAGTCTACCTATTTTTTTGTTTTTGTTTTCAAAGGTTAAGATGCAGACTTCTAGGGAAGTCTACTATACAAAAAAAAATTATTTTGGTTAATTGCAAAAGTAACCTGTGCGTTGAACAATAGATCGCATCGTACGTCTACACATAAGAGTAGACATACAAAACAGTCTACTATCGCGACACAGATATGAAAAATGACAAAAACCCAGTAAATAGTTATTTTTTTCTTGTGTAAAGCTCGTTTCCACCATTTACCACCGTCCAAGCTCCAAATATGACCAAAAAGAACCACCTTTTTCGACTAACCACTGAATAAACTCGAAAATATGAAAGTTTAGATTACAAAAATGGAAGTTATGAAAGATTTTCAGATGAAAATGAAGAGGAAATGAGAGAAAATGAAGATTTGTTAGTTTAGAAAGAGAAAAAAGTAGTTACAAATTGAATTCTTGAGGTTTTAAGAGCTCAAAAATGGTGGTTCATGGTGGTTGGAAAATTGATGATAATGGCATTGTTGTAAATAAGAAGAAATGTTTAGGGTGTAATAGGTTTTTTCTCATTTTCGAAATTATTAAATAATTATTTAATAATGGCACTTTGGTAAATAATTGAAAAACATAAGGAGGATTTGGAACTTTCAAGGATGAATAGTAATGACAAAAAAAAAGAGGTTGGTTTTGGAATTGACTCCAAATTTTAGGTTGGTTTTGAAAGAAGCCCAAAAATATATTGGAATTTGTTATTAATTTTATATAAAAATTAATATAAAAAATGGTAAAAGCGCTTCAGACACGTCTTCCTCCAATATCGAGGAAGAAGAAGAGGAGAGGAGACATTCGAGCATACATTTCTCGTGGTGGTACGTGAGGTCTCCGTGGGATAAAAGCATAGCGAATGGCTTCAGTCCGATAAGAGCTGTTTCGGCAGACTCCACGTCGTGGAAGGATCGATCTGATGCGAGATTCAGCAAGAGGATTCGAACTCCCGGCGCATTCAGGTAAATGATAAACATGTGATATTTTTCGTAGAATGCGATGGTCAAAGCAACCAGTAAATCATGCTTCTGCATCAACCTCGGCCACCTCTTCATAGATCTCTGCTGCCAACTTCATTCTTTGTTCCGGTATGATCGTATCACTCAAGCCCTGAAAAGTACATCCAATAGCAAGACATTCAATGTACTTCAAAGAGTACACACCACAATCTCCTGGGTCATCGTTCCGGGGGGCATCCTTGTGCCTACGTAAGGCGAACTGCTGCTCAGTCTTCTTCCTTCCCGAATTTGGAGGCAGCATCTTGTTAAGCACCAGTGGAATCATTTTCATGAACGGTCTGCACTCCTCCGTCAGATCCTTATGTTCCTTCACCACACTCGGAATACTATCATATACATGGATTGTCGACTTCCGTAAATCAATGCGTAGAGCAACCCAATGGTCTCCGTTAACATGGTGGCAGAGGAACAAGGTGTCGACATCTTCATACCATTTCTTCCCGGTCACAAACTGTTCCGGATATTCTCCATTGAAAGCCTTGATGTACATATCTGACACCTCAATCTTCTTCTTGTCCTGTTTTTCGAAGTCATTAACCCATGACTTCACGAACCACCGATCTAGAAATGCAACTCGAGATGAAGAATATGGAGATAAGGATTGCATGGAACGTCTGTGAAACATGAGCATCGCTGCGGCAATGTGCTGTAACAATGAAAACAATTACTTAAAATCTGTAAGCCATTAATCTTATGAATCCGATGCTCAGTTTAGAAAACTCACCGAGTCAGACAGCCAGCCGTACTTATCTGTTGGCCACTCATCTCTTGGCACCATTATCTTTAAGTAAAACTGAGCGCAAAACTCACCATATCCAGATTCCTCTTGTTCCCTAAAACAGAGCATTCAAGCACCATATATATAAGAAGAAATAGGATGGAAGAGAATATTAGAGGCAAGAGAAGACACTTACAAATCTCGCTTAATAAAGTCCATAACTTTCACCAATTTCTGTGACTCAACTTTAGCAAATGGGTCGTACGACACCGTAGATGGAGTGACGCCAGTGATTATACGCTTGACAGTTGAGTTCCCTACAAACGGCCATACTTGAGTCTTTGTCAAGTGGGGTTTTCGTTTGAGCTTTACCTTCTCCAAAGTTGAAGCAAGTTCTTGCATCACTTGTCTACACTTATTACTCTTTTCCCACTCCAAATGATTCTTCCAATCTCCTGAAGAAATAGATTTGTCATTTAGTTCTGGGATGACAAATGCTTTCTCCTTCTTCACTTTCTTCACTGGCACTTCAGCTTTCTTCCCTTTATTTTTCACATCAGTGGTCTTACGCTCCGGCTTCACCATCGTCTTCTTTTTCTCCTTTTTAACAACACATTCGATTGGTAAACCATCTTGTGAATTTATCTTCTTCTGAAGCATCCATGACTGTGTAATAGAATACAAGTGTTAGTGATATTAACAAATTAACAGAGAAGATGAGTCTCAGAAAACATACCAACTCATTGCTAGAAGCATCATCCTCTTCTGGCACAATGGAGTTGTGATCATTGGAGTTAGCTACATCGATAGGAATGTTGACACCAGCCTTCTTTTTAAGATTCTTTACGTCTTCCACCAACATGGCAATCTTCATCATTACCTCATCCTTATATAAACCCACCTTAGCATCCACTTTAGCTTGTATGGTTGCGTCCAGTTTCTCGCTAACCTTGTCAGCTACAATAACATCTATTCCATCAATTTTTGCAGTCAGGTTCTTCACCGACTCAACCAACCCAAGTATGGCGATGTTGTGAGATACAACCTATAAGCAATTCACAGACCAAAGAAAAATTAAGCCACTGGTCAGAAATAACATATTCATTCAAAATGATAGCTACATACCGTTTCTGATGTGTGGCAACCATTGACATGTTCTGTGTCCTTCGTTCGCTTAGTAGAAGGACCCACATCCATGGTATCAAGAACACAAGGTGGGTTCACGTGACTTTTTCTCTTTGTCGATTTCGTAGCAGGCATTACTTCCCAATACCTTTCATCAAGCTGACCTTTGAGGATGTCCTGAATCAAGTTATCCAGCTCAGTATGTAATTTATTATCTTCCTACTGCGGATATCTATCCTCTATTGGCTTTTCAACCATGTGTCTCACACGAACCTGTGTAATATATACATGATTAGTTAAAAAATAATTTAAATTTAATTACAGAAACTTAATACTTCTCTACATACCTTCTGATATGTTCTCTTTTCTTGGGCACAGAAATCTGAGAAGTTAATGCGCGGACGAGATCCCCGCCATGACAGAAGAGGGACACCAGCACCTTCTCTCCGATTCCCATATTTCTCTCCTAGACGAGGGACAAACTCAAAAACCCATATTAAGAGCGCATGAACACAACCATGAAGTGTGTAACTCTTCTTTCCATCATAGGTGAGTACTTTAATAGACTCAAGAAGGCTGGTAAATCCTACACGACCCCATGGATATCATTGGAAAGCTTCTGGATCCATCACTCTTTTAGCACAATGTAAAGGGATTCTGCTGTTGCTTGAAATTCCAAATATCCCAATGCATAGCAGACACAACAAACCTATCATCACTCGCTTCTCTCGAGACCAGTTTCTGCAAATAGGAAAAAGGGCTTGTAGCTCTTTCAATGTAGGTCCTTCTGATGTCGGCACGTTCATCTCCAGCCAGAAACTTTCATGCTCCACATCCCAAATCTCATTATTGTCGAAAGGATCACAATTTAGCCCCGTAATTTCTCCAAATTCGTACAAAGAAAACCGCAGCGGCATACAGTCTATCAAGGACCACATCTCATGAGTGCTCTCGATAGCCAATTGATTGGCGAGAAAATGGTGAACGCAAGAAGCAGACCAAGTGTATTCCAACTCTTTTAGCTTCAGAATCACTCCAACAGCTGATTCCCTCAACTCAGACACAACATCATCCCCGACAGCTTCTACCACCGCTTGAATGTTGGCCAAAAAACAACTATGGTTCATGCTCCTACTCTGAATTGGGGTTTTATCAACATCATACAGCCTTTTCGGATACTTTCTTGCACCCGAAGAAGAAGCCATACCTACAAAAAATAAGAAGCAATGTTACAATCCGATGAAAACATCATACCCAAAAAGGAAACAATTTCAAACAATCAAATAGAATCTTTCACAATTCTCACGTTTTTTAATTAAATTGATTTGAAATTCGAAGTTTAGAAGAAATTGGGAATTAGGGTTCTAATTTTTTAACTTGGAATCAACTAATAAACAATAAAAAAAAAACTTGAATAGCATAGATTAAAGACTCACGGATTAGAGTAAGCTGCAACTGAAACCGGATGTGACTGAGCCGAAATCGATTTGGGTTTGTCCAGAAACAAAGAGACGGAGACGAAGGCCGATGTGACTGAGACAAAAACGATTTGCTTATCTTCTGAAGGAAAAGAGAAGGTCGGAGATGGAGATGCCGGAGGCGACGAGGAGAGGTAAGAGAGGGTTGGAGATGGAGATGACGGAGACGACGAGGAGAGGTTTTGTGTTTCTGTCGTTGTCGAACCCCGACAAAAGGTAAATTCTATTTTCCTTTTTTTTTCAATTTTGGTATAATTATTAATAATGGCAAAATCGTAAATTTCAATGTTCTGAAAGTTACTCTAGTAGTTTTAAATTTATAAGAGTTACTTTAGTTATTTCATGATTGTTTAGAGTCATTCTAAGTAGTTTCTCTTTTAATTATTAATAACAGGAGAAAGGGCTATTGCTCGGACAGGAGAAAATAGGTGGTGTCACACAACTTTAACACCTGTACAATCATCAAAAAATCCCAACCCTCCAAGATGTACTCCCGATAGCTGTAAAGCCTTATGTTTCACAAAGAAAAAACTACTGATAAGTAAATGCCTTACTAGAAATTTCGGATGCCAGTGTGAGATTGACTGCGCTAACTGATTTTTATATACATTAAAACTCGAATAATATTTGTAATAATACTATGTATTTTTCATAAATAAATATAAATAACAAATACTGATACATGTATCTTCATCTCCTTTTCTTCTTGTACAATTGTAAAAATTAACAAAAAAAAATATTGGAATTTGTTATTAATTTTATATAAAATTAATATAAAAAATGTTAAAAACGCTTCAGACACGTCTTCCTCCAATATCGAGGAAGAAGAAGAGGAGAGGAGACATTCGAGCATACATTTCTCGTGGTGGTACGTGAGGTCTCCGTGGGATAAAAGCATAGCGAATGGCTTCAGTCCGATAAGATCTGTTTCGGCAGACTCCACGTCGTGGAAGGATCGATCCGATGCGAGATTCAGCAAGAGGATTCGAACTCCCGGCGCATTCAGGTAAATGATAAACATGTGATATTTTTCGTAGAATGCGATGGTTCAGGTGTCAAATTCGTGCATGCAGCGGCTAAAACTGTCTCGGTGAGTGATGTCTGCTTACTGGACTGAGTTTTTTTCCAGAGTTGAAAGCTAGGAAGAGGTCTCAGAATCTTTGCTTGCGGTCCAAGTAACGGAGTTGAAAGATGGAGTGTTCATCGGATATGGCGTTTCTTATCGTTGGCGGATCTACAAAAGATGATATTTCGGTTCACGAGTAGACATATATCTGAGCTCAAAGCGATAGCCAACAGCGAGGTTGCTGGTTCTGATGTGGATCTGAAAATCTCTTCGTTTCAAGCTGTGTTGGCCCATATGTGGCGATCGATAATCAGAAAGAGTGGGCTCAACCCGGAAGAAGTGACTCATTGCAATATGAGACAGAGACTAAACCCTCCAATCGGATTGGCGACAGCCACCACAACCGCTGGAGAAATGCTTAACAATGGACTGGGCTGAGCTGCTTTGAAACTAAACAAAACTGTGGGGTGACAAATGAAGAATTCAAACGAGTTGCTGACAATTAGGTGAAGGATCCGAAAATACCGAATGGTTTGGTGGTGAACAATTTGGTCCTTGTTGCTAGCTCTCCACGGTTCAATATGTTTGGAAACGATTTTGGTTGGGGTAAACCGATTGCGGTTCGAGATGGACCGGTAAAATCCTTGTTTACCTGAGAACTGCATGGCCGCATGGGCTTGTGTTCTAACTTGTATCTCAAGTTGATGCTCTTATTAATGGAAAATAAGGCAAAACGGATCAAACCAATCCATTGATATCCATGGAACAATAATCAAAACCAGCGGTTGATAAACAGTAAAATAAAATAAAATAAAATTAATGATCTAACCCTCACGTTACCTTTTTAGAAACACATAACTAGCTACTTCGACTGATCAAAGAGACTCCGAGATGAGAAGATGAAAATATACCTTTTGAATGAAGATATGACGCTTGAACATATTGGTAGACTTTGGGTAGGTTACCTACTTTACCGAGCTTACATTATTTGCGGACATAGCTCTTTCTCCGAGAGCTGTTAGTTCCGTATACCACCACAAACAAAACTCTGGCCACGTCACCTGTTATAAACTCTAGGGCCACTTACCACTACAATGCATAGCATATTATTTCAATACATATTTTTACGGTAAACATGTCATAATTTTCGTAATTGTAAGATAAAATCAACAAGAACTTCATTTATATAAAGACAAACGCCAACGAAATTCCTAACACGCCAAAAGCCCAATTTAATTTTTGAAACTAAAATATAAGTATGATAATTATGAATTTTTATTAGTGCTTTTTTCTTTTTCTTTTCAATTCAATATACAGAGAAGCATTTCTACTTTAATTATATAACATTTAAAATAAAATAAGGCATAGGCCTAAGCTTGCTCTGCTCAGAGACGCCTCCGAAGGTATATAATAACAAACACATGCTATTACAATCCAATCCACATTTTCATCCAAAAATTAACGTTGTAAAATACGATCAGTCACTAATTAGACAAATGACAAATATTCAGCGCGTAGAGCGGCTGATCCTAGTTGTGTATATTTTATAGTTATATCATCCTTCAAGAGCGTTTGATATGTAAAGAACTATGATATCTAGCGGGTACAAAACATCGCATATTAGTTCCGTCACATCATTAACAAAGCAAAAGGGGAGTTTAAGCTTTTGTCTTCTTTTTTTTATATCGAAATTTGTTTCCTTAACTTATCTATAAAAGATTCTCTTGTGAGAACGCTGGTCGAGAGTTCTCTCCCAGGCACGGGTTTCGAGGTAAAGGTATAGCAAAGTCCAACGGACAAAAGTAGGAAAGGGACTACTCACTTTCTTTCCAAGTTAGGAAAGAAAACATCAGTCTCTCTCCTTGCTACTCTTGGAAGCCCTATTCTGTTACCTGAAGAAGCATCCTCCGCAAAGGCGATCAACTAGATTTTGAAGCTTCAAGTCTCAGATCTCCATTTTCTTTGAGCTTCACACACAAATCTACAGCCTCAGCACCATCTATACTCCCCCACAAACCATTGCTCACTCCCCAGCTCAAGTCACAAGCTACAGTCCCAATCCCACACTAAGTTTACGTACAAGCACACCTCAAACTGTGACAGATAGGAGTCGACTGTCAACTCCTCCAGCAGACGGTTTGGTTACTAAGGCTTCTTGACTCAAAGCAGAAGTAACGAGATCATGGCACCTAGATACACTGAAGAAGAGAAAGGGAAGAAACATATGAGAGAAGGCGGTGGGGAAGGAATCAAAAGAATCAAGGCACCTAGCCTTGATACTGCAGCTCTTATCAAGGACAACACACTTACCCTCATAGGAAGACTTACAAACCCCCAAGAGCAGAGAATCTGGGCTTTGATACCTGCTCTACCACGGAAATGGAACCTGCAAGGAAGAGCTGTAGGTTCAGATCTGGGAAACAACTGTTTCCAGTTCAGATTTGAACGAGAAGATATTTAAGGAGAGTTCTAGACAATAGACCTTACCACTTCGCTTACTGGATGGTCATTCTCCAAAGGTGGGAACCTGTCATTTCTGCTACTTTCCCATCAATGATTCCGTTCTGGATAAAATTCAAAGGACTACCTCTACATTACTGGCACGATGATATGGTAGTCAGGGTGGGCCAAGAGTTGGGAACACTCGAAAACCATGAGCTAACCAGGACGTCGGCAAGAGTGCGAGTTTTAGTGGATGGTCTGAAACCACTAATTAAAGAATCGATTGTCGAATTCGACTCAGGAGAAGAAAGCCCCATCTACTTGGAGTATGAGAAACTAGAGGCGCATTGCTCATACTGCTACTCGCTACTCCACCTGCGAAAACAGTGCCCCAAGAAAAAGAAGGAGGAAGACTACAAACAGACGCTCACGGAGACAAGAGTCGAGGAAAAAACCTCCAACCGAGGAGGAGAATACCCTCACACCTCTAACAGTACTAGGCCTACTCCAGAGAACCGATACTATCAAACCTCAGCCACCCAAAGAAAGGTCTCAGGAAACTATCCAAGGGAGAAGAGTACAGACCTTCCCAAGCAACCTCCCAACACTTTCCATGAAAGGGTAGACAGACATGGCAGGAGCTTTGGAGAAAGAGTAAGCACAAAGCAAACCCGTAATCCTCCTCCAGAGAAAACCACTGTTGGTTTGGAAACTTCCAACCAAACATGGAAGAGCAAACCTGTGCAAGAGAGATCTCAGAGCTATGCCTCCCCACCATACTCAAGAAACAGAGAGAACTCTAGCAGACAGGGTAGCAGAGGAAAAGACCTTTTCCCCCAGAGAAGCTTGGGACAATGGCGACCGAGACTAGTTTCTGTTCCTGACACAACCACAGGAAACGTCAGATCCTCTAGTGACGACACACCAAAGGAAACAACTCTACCTGCGCATCAAGAAGCTCCACCAAATGTTTTAATAAACGATCAGGCGCTAGCTAGGGGAGCTATAATGGAAGAGTTACAAGAGGTTACTAGACAGTACCTGAGCTGCCCGGACCCAGTAGAAGCAGCAGCTAGGAGACAAAGAGTTCTATATGGGGACGCCAATGGAATGCTGGAAGAAACAGTTGAGAGACTCTTGGCATCTGGGCAAGGAGTCCCGACCGAACAGAGGAGACAAAGAGCAGCAGACAGCAACCCAGTCACACCTCCTCCGCTAAATGAGAACCCGTTTCAAGCACCTCTCTTCCCAGACCCCTCTACTCCCTATACCCCACCCACTAGAGAAGAGGACTGGGGACAAGATCCGCGTTACAGTGATGTCCTCCAGGTTGCGACACAAGAGACAACTGATTTAGAAGGGAACCAACAAACAAGAATAAGGTCAATCATTGTAAGCCCAGCAGCGGGAAGTACTGAATCACAAACAGAGCAAACAAAGCAAAAAGACTCAGACGGAGAGGAGACACTAAAAGAGTTCCAGAACAAGGTGCGACGAAAGTCAACTAGGACGGCAAAAAGGAAGCAAATAAGAGCGAGTCCTAATATTCTCAGAGGAGCTAGCTCAAAGAAGAGGAAGTTGTCACAAGTCCAGAACTCACCTAAAGGGGTGACAGCAGAAAAGAGGAAATCTAAAGGAGGCGCAAGGACAGAGAGAACTACAGATAAGACAGGACCATCTGATGCTTCTAGGAACCCACCAATCCAATTAATCCCGGCTATGGCAAGGAAGAAACCGGATTTTCGGTCTCTTCCACACCAGGCTCCTTAGCCATTCTGAGCTGGAACTGTTGTGGGTTGGGGAACCCCATTACAGTCCAGCGCCTAAAGGAGATCGACCGCAGGAACTCTCCTGACATCGTCTTTCTCATGGAGACAAAAAACCCCACAGAAACAGTCCTTGAAGATCTAAAGTGGAGATACCCTGAGAAGTATTATGCTGTTCCTCCACATAGCACGGGAGGAGGAGTGTTCCTAACCTGGAAACCATACATAGAAGTTACAATCATCTCGGCAACAAAAAACTATATAGATACGACTATCTCCTACAAAGGACTGTCCTATCATACAACTTTTGTCTATGGTGAACCAGACCACACGAAGAGACTGGAAGTATGGAACGAAATTTCTAAGCTAAATACAAGCGGCCCTTGGTTCCTAACAGGGGAATTCAATGAGCTCATTGATAATAGTGAAAAATGTGGAGGACCGGATAGAGCAGAGAGCACGTTTGGAGCGTTTCGATCTTTCTTGTCACAAAACGACCTATTCGATCTAAAGCACTCAGGAAGTTACCTATCATGGAGGGGGAGAAGACACTCACACTTAGTCCAATGCAGGCTGGATAGATCAATCAGCAATAGTGACTGGACCGACCTCTTCCCGTCATGCCGAAGCGTCTATCTCAGGTTCGAAGGGTCTGATCACAGACCTCTCATCTCATTCCTGGATACAACAAGGAAAAGAGGTTTAAGTATCTTCAGATACGATCAAAGACTTAAGGAAAATCAAGAAGTTAAGCTCCTAGTGAAAGCAACCTGGGAGGAGTTTCCCTACCTACAAGTGGAGGACAGGCTTTCCAGAGTAAGGCACGCCATTTGCAGTTGGTGCAAGAAGCACCATGAAAATAGCAAGAAGAGCTTAGAAAGCTCAAGAAGCAGTTGGATGAAGCTATGTCGGATCCCCTCTCGGACGAAGGCCTGATTCATGAGATCAATGTTAAACTCTTGAAACATTACAAGGAGGAAGAGGAATTCTGGAAACAACGCAGTAGGAACCTATGGCTAACATTAGGAGACTCGAACACGGGCTATTTTCATGCGATTACCAAGATCAGAAAGGCAAAGAACAGAATGTCAGTTCTAGAAGATGAGGATGGGATACCTCAATACGAAGAAGAACAGATCTCAACAGTCATCTGCAAGTTCTACTCTGATCTCTTCACGTCAAACAATTTTGATGGAACGCAGACAATCTCAAAAGCCCTGAAACCATGCGTGATCCAGAAGCAAAATGAGGATCTTATTAAGATTCCAACAACAGAAGAGATCAAAGAGGCTACCTTCTCAATCCATGCAGATAAAGCACCAGGGCCTGATGGCTTTTCAGCTAGTTTCTTTCAATCAAACTGGGAGGTGCTAGCCCCAGCAATCACGAAGGAGATTCAGAGCTTCTTCACCACGGGGACACTCGCACAGACAATAAACAAAACTTATGTCAGACTAATCCCCAAGTCATTGGATGCAAAAAGAGTAGAAGATTATAGACCAATTGCTCTGTGCAATGTCTATTATAAGATCATCTCGAAGCTACTATCTCTACGTCTAAAGCCAGTCCTAAGCTCAATCATCTCAGAAAACCAGTCAGCGTTTATTCCAGGAAGGATCATCTCAGACAACGTTTTAATAACCCACGAAGTTCTACAATTCCTAAAGACCTCCAAAGCAGTCAAGAAATGCACAATGGCAGTGAAGACGGATATGTCGAAAGCATACGACAGAGTAGAGTGGAAATTCATTGAACAAGTGCTGAGAAGACTGGGTTTCCATGAAATATGGACTAACTGGCTACTACAATGCATCTCAACGGTTTCCTATTCCTATCTCATCAATGACACAGTGTATGGTTTAGTACAACCTTACCGAGGAATACGCCAGGGAGATCCCTTGTCCCCATATCTCTTCATTCTGTCCGGAGAGGTCCTTTCAGGCCTGTGCAGGAGAGCAGAACAGGAAGGCTCACTCTATGGAATCAAAGTGGCCCGGGGATGCCCTAGAGTCAATCATCTGCTTTTCGCAGATGACACAATGTTCTTCACGCAAGCCTCAGCAAAAAGTAGCAGGGCCCTGATGGCGATACTTCACGAGTATGGTAACGCATCAGGACAACAGATAAATACAGCGAAGTCAGCGGTCACCTTTTCCTCAAAAACGCCACCTGAAGTCAAAGAAGCCACGAAAGTAATACTCGGGATCAGTAAGGAAGGGGGGCTTGGTATGTATCTAGGCCTACCAGAGCATTTCGGGAGAAGAAAGAAAGATCTTTTCACCTCAGTAGTCGACAGGATTCGCCAAAGGGCAGTTAGTCTCTCCACAAGGCGCTTGTCGAGAGCAGGGAAGATGACAATGCTAAAGTCGGTCCTCACTGCAATCCCAACCCACACCATGTCGTGCTTCCAAATCCCAGTCAGCCTCTGCAAAAGAATTCAAAGTGTGTTAACGAGATTTTGGTGGGACGGCCCAGAGGGTAACAAGAAAATGTGCTGGGTGTCTTGGGACAAGCTAACTAAACCAAAAGCAGAAGGGGGGTTAGGCTTCAGAGACATACAACTGTTCAACCAAGCTCTCTTAGCAAAAGTGGCATGGAGAATCATCACAGTGCCTAATTGCCTACTAGCCAGGATACTAACAGGAAAATACTGCAAAAATCAGAGTTTCCTAAATGTAGCTAACCCCAGTGTTGCATCACATGGATGGAGAGGCATTCTCTGGGGGAGAGAACTCCTAAAGGAAAAGCTAGGGAAGAGTATTGGAAATGGACAGACTACAAGAGTCTGGCAAGATGTCTGGATCTCTCTGGATGATCAAGTGAAACCGTGTGGTCCAATTAAAGAAGCAGATTTAGACCTTACAGTAGCAGACCTACTAACCACGGAACTACAATGGAACACCAAGAGAATCAAAGAGGTCTTACCAGAACTGGAGGCACAAATAAAAGGCCTGCACCCGAGTGAACTTGGAGCAGAGGACAAGATAATATGGCAACCACTCCCTTCTGGAGTCTACTCCACAAAATCCGGGTACTATGCGGCAACTCTGAAGACCCTACAGCCAACGACAAATCCCTTTGTTCCGGAGGTGAACTGGATCAAAGATGTTTGGATGGACTCGATCTCCCCCAAGCTGAAGCTCTTCATGTGGACAATCCTCCACAACGCCTTGCCCTTAGGAGAGAATCTGAAGCGAAGAGGCCTATTAGTAAACACCAAGTGCCCAAGATGCGATGAGGAAGAAACTACATTGCATATCTTCTTTGAATGCGATTTTGCTAAGAAGGTGTGGGAGTTGATACCTCTGAAGAATGCAGTTCACCTAGCTGCGGGGGAAACTTTCCACGGAGCGATAAACATCTTCAGGAGACTAGTCTGCCTTCCCCCTACTGGAATTTCAGGAGACGTACTACCTTGGGTATGCTGGATTCTCTGGACCTCCAGAAACAACCTCATCTTCGAGAACAGAAGATTCTCACCTGAGGAAACAGCCACAAAAGGATTAGCACTAGCGAGAGAATGGAACGTAGCACAAAACAAAGAGAAAGCACCAAAGGAGGTACCCAAGATCACGCACCAGAGGAATCAACAAAAGGACGTGGGCCTAGACAGCAACGAGACCATCAGATGCACAACAGACGCGGCTTGGGAAAAAGACACCCAACGGGCAGGCTTGGCTTGGACTTTCGAAGGACAAGGACTCCCAGATCGGCTCCAAGGCTCCGCGATCCAACACTCCGTCAGCTCACCACTGATTGCTGAAGCAGTAGCGATGCGATCAGCACTAAGGAAGGCCCTGGCTTTGGGTTTCCACAAGATCAAGGCCTTCACCGATAACCTAACGCTCGTCAGAGCAATCAACAGCAACCTCCAGAGAAAAGAAATCGTCGGCATCATCTACGATATACGCATGATTTCCTCTGAATTTGCATCTATCTCTATCTCTCATTTTCCTAGATCCGAAAACTTTCGTTCGGATTCTTTAGCTAAGGCGACCATTCGATCGTCTCTTTGTTTCAACTCAGCTTTAGTGTTGTAATTGGGCCAGGCCCAGATTTCTAGTTTTCTAATGAAAGTATTAAGTGAACAAAAAAAAAACTTATCTATAAAATAAACTATGGTCCATTTCACTTAATCATTGACGTCGTTGTTAAAAACTACCGGAAAGTAGCTTACTACTAAATGGCTTCGATGTGTTCATTCATCACTTGATAGACATATAAAACAAATATAAATATCATTGGTATTGTTATTCATTTACCCTTGAAATCTTCTATTTTGTTGTTACTAAATCGTTTTGTTGAGAACCAAAGAAATACAAAGTCGTAGCAGATATCATAACATATCCAAAAAGAGAAAACACCCGACCGATCAAGTGACATTGATCAATGGCTCTATTATTATTGTATGTTCACTGTTTGAAAAACTGTCGAATTGGGTGTAATTTTACAAGGCGATAGTGTTTGAAGCTTTGCAAAATGTTAAGTAGAACACGCCATGCATTTCTTAGGCACTTGTCCACCACCAAACTAGTAGTCATTCTCTAATTGATTATTTATTGCTATGACATATGTACACATATTCATATCGAAATTTTCAGGTCTTTTACGTATATGATTATGTTTAGTAAATCACTTAGTAACTAGCGAGGGACCCAGTGCCGTGCCTAGGTGTTTGGGGGCCTAATTAAGGCTAGAGTAAATAAGTTTTTATAATTAGTAATAAATATTTATTACATAAAACTTTACAAAAAATATGTATTTAATATTTATAGATTCATATGAAAAATTAAACATATTATTTCTTAAAAGAATACAAAATACATAGTTTATTAAACCAAAAATGCAAAATTTCAAATTATTTATGAAGATTTTATAATTGTTTAATTAAATATGTGCTTATTTAGATATGTTAAATGGTAAGCTTATAAATGTATTACTACAATAGTTAAAATTAAATTATACAGGCTAAAAAATTATAATTTAAAGTCTAAAAATTAAATAAATAAAGTCATAGTTTTATGAAGATAGATGATAAATTAAATTTAAAAGTCTAAAATAGAATAAAATAAGTCTAAATAGCATAAATAAATTATTGTTTAAATCCAAAACTAAGAGAAGTTTATATATACAATATAACCAATTTAAAGTGAAATTAAAATAGAACCCCTAAAATGTGTTATACAAATTGGGGTCTAAGGCAATTATCTTTCTCATGACAAGGGTAAGTACGTCTCTGGAGGGACCTGTAAAACTTCAAACTTATCTGAATGTCTTATATGAAAGATACCATTCTCTCCCATCTGGTCATGTTTCTTCAATATTAATTAACTGATTAGTATTCACACACGTCATGACATCCCACGTCACATTTTTTTTCGGAACATCGCACAATCAAAAGAAATACATAGATAATATTTTATACTCTAGCAAAGATATCTACATATCCAGATTCATATGCTTTTGTTACGTTCTTTGAAAAAACAATTAATAATGATGGTTGGTTCACGTTGATTATAAACGTAAGAAACGACAGAAGCGACGTCAGCATAGTTTTAGTACATTTGTTATCACATTACGTGCAATTTACACAGAAAATAATTTAGTTACCAAATATTTTTTCTGCACAGTCAAGAATTTAATTATAAAAAATAGCAAAGAAGAAGCTGTGTTTACTTACATACACGTACGCTAACTTACATATGAGGTCAGTAAAGTTACACGACAAGAAGCACGTGCATGGTAATATTCTCAAGCCTATTAATATCCTCTTTGAATTAGATATGGCTATAAGAGGTGAGTAAAGTTAGAGACTTAGAGGGCAAAGACGAAGCTGTGTTAGCCTGTTTGAAAATAGGCATGTGCTTCTCCAATGCCACAGAGAAGGCCTAATATCAAAGACGCCTTGCAAGTTCTCGAGAAATTCCCTTTTCAAGAAAGAGTTAATAGCTTGACTGTGTGCTTAGAGTTAGATTGATAGGGAGATTGTATGTCCTTAATATTTATCGTGTGGCCACTTGTTTGGAAGCTTGACATGGACAGACTGATGGTGTCCATGATGTTAAGATCCATGTCTCTGTTCAGACAGATCAAGATCAAGGCTTAACAAAGAAACTCAAAAATTATCTGGACAATAAGCTATTTCGATCGATTCAATGTATTTAAAAGAGCTGTATGATGCTCATGGTCTTTGTTCTTAAGTAGTTTGTTGCAAATCTCAATTCCAACTGTGTCGAATAAATATCTTTACTAATTAGAAAGGTGAAATCACCAAAAATTTAGAATCTCTTATACAACAAACAAACACACGTATAGAGAAAACCGTGAAGTTTCCTAGTTTATTCGTTACAACCACATATATGTTAGTTAACTATAGCATTAGTGATGACTTGGTCATATGTCTTTAAGTTTGACATGAGAACTCCAAGTTCATTTCCTGCAAGAGCAACCAAACGGTAACACATGGAAGGTTATACTTTACAGCCAACTAATGGTACTCCGTACTCATTGCCCTACCAGGCTACCAGTGCACCATGCATGCATGAGCAGTTTGTCCTTCCCCTTCTTCAGCTGCTCTCATTTTTCTTCTTCTCACTGAAATATAATTTATATAAATGTATACATGTATATATAGTAATATTTAAAAATTATAGGGAATATTTTTGTTTTAAAGTTTTTATAATATTGTTAGTGAGTATAAATATAGTTTATAATTTTTATTTATGATATTTCAATTTTAAAATATTTTACATTTACTTATCCACATGCATCCGGATGCAACCACAAACTCTACTGGATCGTATGATGCTCTTAGGGACGCCATACTTGCAGAACACCAAACGGTTTAGAGTATTTTTGTGACTGTTTCAAAAAAGAAAGAATGCTATACTTGCGGAACAACATAGATGACATGTTGGCAGCGTGAGAACTAATAAAACGTAAATTTGAAAAATGTAGACTAATGATATACAATATAACCTCTTTAAATTAATACTCTATAAATTAATATACACTAAAAATTTATAAAATAATATAATTGTGTAGTCCCAAATTGAGTTTTTGTTCAATTAGCATATCTATAAATTAATATCTCTATAAATTAATAAAAAGATTATAGTTTTGGTGTAATCCCAACATTATTAATTTATATAGGTTTCACTGTGTAAGGTTTGTGGAAATGGATTGATTGAAAGGGTGAGAAAGTCATGAAAAAGGAAACACAACCTTTTGCTTGTCTGGTAGGTTAGTGATGATAATTAATTAGTTAAGTTTGAATTTTCTTGCGAAAGTAACTAAAGATTAATATATGAATAGGAACACATGCAAGTTACTTTCATCAAGAAAAGTTCAAACATAAACGGAAAAAAAAAAAAAAGATGAAGAAGAAAGATGAAAGGTGCACAGAGCACATGCCACCATTCTTACACCTTGTCGTTATTGCTCGTCTCGATTCTACTATTTCATCATCCTACCGTTTCGGTCGATGTCAACACTTTGTCGTCCACAGAATCTCTTACAATCTCAAGCAACAGAACACTTGTTTCTCCCGGCGGAGTCTTCGAGCTTGGTTTCTTCAAACCATCGGCGCTCCAGCGTTGGTATTTGGGAATATGGTATAGAAAAGTCTTTGATCAGAAAACCTACGCATGGGTCGCCAACCGAGACAACCCTCTGTCCAATTCCATTGGAACCCTCAAAATCTCTGGCAACAATCTTGTCCTGCTAGGTCACTCTGTTTTGTGGTCCTCGAATCTTACTAGAGGAAATGTTAGTTCTCCGGTGGTAGCAGAGCTTCTTCCCAACGGTAATTTTGTAATGAGATACTCCAACAAAAGTGGATTCTTGTGGCAGAGTTTCGATTTTCCGACGGATACTTTACTTCCGGGGATGAAACTAGGTTACCATCGCAAAACAGGGCGCAGCAGGTTCCTCACATCATGGAGAAGTTCTGATGATCCCTCAAGCGGGTATTTCACGTACGAACTCGACACTCGAAGGGGCTTGCCCGAATTCTTTGTGATGTATAACGATATTGAACTGTATCGGGGCGGTCCGTGGAATGGAATCGAGTTTAGTGGCATATCGAAGCCTAAGGATCAAGAACTATATTACAATTACACGGATAACAGTGAGGAGGTCACGTACACGTTCCTTAGTGCCAACCAAAGCATCTACTCTAGATTTACCATCGTTTACTATGGGTCCCTCTATCTATCCACGTGGATCCCGCCATCATCTGGATGGAGGGATTTCGATGCTTTACCAACGGCAGAATGCGATTATTATAATATCTGTGGACCCAATGCTTATTGTAAGTTAAACAATACATGTCACTGTTTGGAAGGGTTCGACCCCATGAACCCGCGGCAGTGGAGCGCGAGAGAACGATCAGAAGGGTGTGTGAGGAGGACACCGCTGAGTTGCAGCGGAAATAGGTTTTTATTGCTTAAGAAGACGAAACTTCCAGATACCAAGATGGCTAGTTTTGATCGGAGAATTAACTTGAAGAAATGTGAAGAGAGGTGCCTTAGGGATTGTACCTGTACTTCGTTCGCGGCTGCGGATGTTCGAAATGGCGGAACGGGTTGTGTGATGTGGACCAGGCAGCTTAATGATACCCGGACTTACTCCATCGGTGGTCAAGATCTCTATGTCAAATTGGCTGCTGCTGATACAGGTTAGCTCTATTTCTTTATACATCAGGATATCCTGTGGTACCAATATATTTAGGTAACAATTGATATCAAAATTTCTTTATAAGACTGACATATCTATTGTCACCTAAATATATTTAAATAAATGAATAGGAGTATAAATAAATTCTATAAAGTATTTATGATTACTAATTCTGTATATGCAGTTTTTTCCTCGGACGAGGAGAGAGACAGAAATGGAAAAAAAATAGGTTGGAGTGTAGGAGTCAGCTTAATGCTTATTCTGAGTGTTATCGTGTTCTGCTTTTGGAAAAGGAGACAGAAGCAAGCAAAACCAGCTGCAACACCTATAGGTAAACAAACCAGCTTTCAAAAAAAAAAAAACCTATAGGTAAATAAGGCTCTTTTTAAAAAAAAACACCTATAAGGTAAATCAGTAATAACCTTCACTTTTATATTTTATTTAATTTCCAGTAATTTTAATTTTATTTTCTAATCCTTTATCTGTTCAAATGTTAAGTTCAAAACCAAGGTCTAATGATCGGGGTGGTATTACCAAGACAAATACCATCCCGGAGAAACTTGTCTGAAGAGAACGCGGTAGAAGATTTGGAACTTCCATTGATGGAGTTTGAAGCTGTTCTCACAGCCACCGAACATTTTTCTAACTGTAACAAAGTTGGAGAAGGTGGCTTCGGCGCTGTTTACAAGGTAGATTTATAGCCGCTAATCCCTATTTTGTTATTTTAGCCACTTATTTTATTGTAGTTTTGTTTTGTCAAGAAATATTTGTGGCATAATTGTGAATATTTTTAGTCATATTTTATTTTATGATATTTTTTTTTGTAATTTTTTTACCACAATTTACATACAAATAGCTAAATTTCTCATTCTGTAGCTTCTTGGTGCCTTTTCTAAATTTCTGCTAGAAAACAGTTAACTTAGACTTTTTTGGAAAGCTGTAAAAAAACCTTGACACCATATAAAATAAAGATATCTGTAAACATGCTACAAAGTTTTATTTGAAATCAAATGCTTAAGTCATTGTTTCTAATTTTTTTTTTTTTTGTCACGATCATTGTTTCTAATTTTATTGATGTAATATGTGTAACCAGGGAAGGTTACTTGACGGGCAAGAAATTGCGGTGAAGAGACTATCAGAAATGTCAGCTCAAGGTACCAATGAATTCATGAATGAAGTCAGGCTAATTGCAAGGCTTCAGCACATAAACCTTGTACGGCTTCTTGGATGTTGCGTTGATGAGGGAGAGAAGATCTTGATCTACGAGTACTTGGAGAATCTAAGCCTCGATTCTCATCTCTTTGGTTAGTGCCTCAAGTCTCCACAAGAGTCAATACATTAATAAGTTTATGTTGTTAACGTACGATGTGTAGGTTTAACCAGAAGCAGTATGCTAAATTGGCAAATGAGATTTGATATCATCAATGGTATTGCTCGAGGAATTCTCTATCTTCACCGAGATTCATCCATTCGAATCATCCATAGGGATTTGAAAGCAAGCAACATCTTGCTTGACAAAGATATGACTCCAAAAATTTCGGACTTCGGAATGGCTAGGATCTTTGGACGAGATGAGACGGAAGCTAACACAAGGAAGGTGGTCGGAACTTAGTAAGTAGTTAAAAAAAAAAACATCATCACATTTTTGAAGCAATTAAGAGCTACCCAAACACAGTTTAAAACCTGATAGCTATATTTTCTACGCAGCGGCTACATGTCCCCAGAATACGCTATGGAAGGGATATTCTCTATGAAGTCAGATGTCTTCAGTTTTGGAGTCTTGCTTCTTGAAATTATAAGTGGCAAGAGGAATAAAGGATTCAACAACTTGGGCCGTGACAACAATCTTCTCGATTGTGTAAGCTTGAAACCTCTTTAACTTGATTGTGTTGCACGCACACTCAAAATATCTGAAGATATCACTTAAGAATAGATTAAACGTTTATGCACCAGGTGTGGAGGAATTGGAAAGAAGGTCAAGGTCTAGAGATTGTAGACACGGTCATCATAGATTCTTCATCACCAACGTTCAGGCCACGTGATATCCAAAGGTGTTTACAAATTGGCCTCTTGTGTGTTCAAGCCCGTCCAGATGATAGACCAATTATGTCGGCAGTTGTTTTCATGCTGGAAAGCGAAGCAGCAGATATTCCTCAACCTAAACCGCCAGGTTATTGCGTCATAGGAAATTATTCGACTTGGAGTAAACAGCGAGACCGTGAATCTTGCACAGTGAACCAGATCACCATGTCGATTATAGACGCTAGGTAATGTGATGTAAAGAAACCACCCTTGATAGTGCTTAACACTAGCCCAAGACCGTAATACCCGAGAACCCGAAAGAACCAAGAGAATTTCTAAGTATGAAGAATAATATGGAAGAATTCTCAAAAAGATTTAGAGAACTTCGAGTAGAACACTCTTTCTTTCTTTATGAAATTTTCTTATTATTACACTTGTTCAACTTCTTGTGTTGTTACAAATGAAAGGACGAAGAGGTATTTATAGCCTTCTAAACTATCTTACAAATATCTAGATTATTCTACTATAACCTCCTTACTTCCTAGATTTTTTTTTTCATATTCTCTAGATTTTTCTACTACAATATCTAGATTTTTTCTTCTTGAGGAGGTGATGATAATTCTAGAAGATTCTAGAACTTGAGTTTAATTTTGGGTTTAGTCCAATAAGAGTTTATTGGCCCATAATTAAGCATAGCCAAAAATCAAGTTTAACTTCAATACTCCCCCTTAAACTTGATTTTGTCCACCATTCCGAGCTTGGAGCGGAGTATCTCAAACTGACCTTTAGGTAACGACTTGGTGAAGATATCAGCAATGTTGTCCTCGCTTCGAACCTCCAATGCTTCAATTGTTCCATCAAGCACCTTCTCTCTTATGAAATGATGTTCCAATTCAGTGTGTTTCGTTCTTCCATGGAACACTAGATTATTGGCCAGCCTGATAGCACTTTGATTATCTCCATAGATGGTAATCGATTTATTGATTGGCTCGAACATGTCTTCAAAGAGTCTTCGAAGCCATATACATTCTTGGGCTGCGAGTGTTGAAGCTTTATACTCTTCTTCGGTAGTAGACAACGACACCGTTGCTTGCTTCTTACTGCACCATGAAATGCTTGTGTCTCCACATAAGAACACAAAACCCAAAGTTGATTTTCGATCATCTAAATCTCCACCAAAGTCAGTATCTGTGAAACCATGAAGAGAAACCTTGGCATTATACTTGTACATCAGTCCCATGCCAAGAGTTCTCTTCACATACTTATGTATCTTCTTTGCCGCATCTAGATGTGGCTTCCTTGGTTCCTGCATGAACCGGCTTACAAGACCAATCGCAAAGGCAATATCTGGTATTGTAATGGTTAAGTATAGAAGACTTCCAACAAGAGAGCAATAAGGCCGAGGATTGGCTAACAAGGATCCTTCATCGCGTTTGAGCCTTATGTTAGTATCTAGTGGAGTAGAACGTACATTTCCTTGGTGTACTCCAAACCTGTCAACAATCCTTTTTGCATAACCTTGTTGGCCGATGAATATTCCATCCTTTACCCTCTCGGCCTCTAGACCAAGAAAGTGATTCAGCTCGCCTAACTTCTTCATCTCAAACCTCACCGACATATCCTCTTGTAGACGAGCAATTTCAGCATCATCATTTCCAGTAATGATCATATCATCCACGTAGAGGAGAACTACTACATGAGCTCTTCCACTTCTTTTGAAGAATAGGCGTGGATCAGCACTTGATGCAATATAACCGCAAAACTGAAGGAATTGAGCAAGCTTTCCATACTAAGCTCGTGGAGCTTGTTTTAACCCGTACAAGGCCTTCTTTAGCTTGCACACATGGTTAGGATACTCTTGTGATTCAAAACCAGGTGGTTGCTTCATAAATATTTCTTTATCAAGCTCACCATATAGAAAAGCATTCTTCACATCTAACTGCCATAATTTCCATCCAAAGCTTGCAGCTAAAGATAAGAGTGAGCGTATCGTAGTCATCTTTGCTACTGGACTGAAGGTCTCATCATAATCTTCTCTGTACTTCTGAGAGAACCCTCGAGCAACCAACCTTGCTTTGTATCTATCAATGCTCCCATCTGCTTTTCGCTTTAGTCGATACATCCATTTACAAGAAACAGGCTGAGCATCCTTGGGTTTCAGAACCAAATTCCAAGTTTCATTTTTCATGAGAGCATTAATCTTCTCCTTCATTGCGGTCATCTATTCCTCAACTCCTTCTGCTTCTTCATAAGATGATTGTTCATCTTCATCTAGAGGAGCTGCAAAGTAACAAGAGTAAGTGGTGACGAACCTTTCATCTCTGAACCGAGCAGGTTTGACAATGTTCCATTTTGGTCATTGATTGGCGACAGAACTATGATCATGCTCCTCTTCTTCATCTTGGTCAACGCTTCCCCCTTTCACCTTGAGCCTCCTTCTCAAAGCTTTCATTATCATTTGGAATTTGAATAATTTGTTCATCATTCTTAGAGGAACCCATCTTGCTCATCTAAGACTTGATGTGGTCCATAGTAGGATAAAACTTGGTCAAAGACAACATCACAAGACACTGTGTATTTATGTGTCTCTGGATCCATACACATCCAGCCCTTTTGTTTTTCATCGTAACCGACAAAGATGCACTTCTTTGCCTTTGCTTCCAACTTTGTTCTTTGGGAGTCGAACACATGGATGGAGCAGACTGATCCATATATCCTGAGATGCTTCACCGTCGGCTTCTTCCCGTGAATCATCTCGTAAGGCGACTTCATGTTGTTTGGACTGAGTGGCATCTGGTTGATGACATAGGCTGCGCATCTCATGCCTTCTGCCCATAAAGCCTTTGGCAAATTCTTATCATGTAGTCAACTTTTGCACGTCTCGGTTAGATATCTAATTTTTCTTTCTGCTACTCCATTTTGTTGAGGTGTATACGGACACGTATATTCTCTCTTAATACCATTCTTTTGGCAAAAAGAGAGAAACTCCTTTGACATGAATTCTCCTCCATTATCCGTCCTTAGAGTCTTCAGCTTCCGACCAAACTCTCCTTCCACGGTAACCTTGAATTCTTGGAATCTTTGAAACACTTCTGATTTTTCCTTCACAAAGTATACCCAAGTGTACCGTGAGAAATCATCTACGAACAACAACATGTAGCGAAACCCGGAATAAGAAGATGTTCTTGTTGGACCCATCAAATCACTATGGACCTTCTCCAATGGACTGCTGCATCTTGAAGCTGAATGATCAAATGTAAGTCTATGTGACTTTCCATATTGACAACCTTCACAAATTTTTCCTCCATCTTGAATCTTCAACTTTGGAAGCCCATGAACCAAGTTTTTATTCACCATAACCTTAAGCTTGGTCATATTTATATGGCCAAGTCTTGCATGCCAGATGGAAGCATTGTCATTCATACTCATCTTCTCCACATAGGCGTGTGAGGCCGATAAAACATATAAATCTTTGACGCGTGCTCTAGTGTGAACAACATCTGCCTTTAATTCTTTAATATTCCTTAAGAACTTAACGTCTTTTGGGCCAAATAGAGCATATTTACATGAATCGACCGCATTCACCACCGAAAGAAGATTCTTCTTTACTATAGGGACATGGTACACATTCTTGAAGGTGATCGGCTTTTCATCCTCTCCTTTAGTGACAACAGTCCCTTCCTTCTCAACTCAATGGATTGAATTATCAGCGGTAATAATGGCTTATTTCCCGTCATGACGTTGAAGACTAGAAAATAACTTCTCGTCTTCGGTAATATGATGGCTACAACCGGAATCTACGATCCAGTCATTTCTCAAGTTCTTAGTTGTGGGTGTATCTGGATGTGTAGCCTCCACTATGAAACATTTCCCCCATTCTTCGTCTTCAATATGAGTTTTTGACTCCACCATATTTGTTTCCTTCAACTTGACTCGACAATCCCTTTTGAAATGCCCAAGCTTTCCACACCTGTAGCACTTGAACTTTTTCTTATCCATGTAAGATCTTTCACTTCCATCATTGTGTCTTGAACCTCCATCTTTGTTTTTCGCCTTGAAGCTTTGTTGTCTCCGAGCTACAAAGGCGCTTCCTTAGTCATCAGTGATTTTGACTCTTGTTTTAATGAAAACGCAGCGACTTGTAAAAATGTCTTTATGTTTCATCATCTTCTTCTTCACCTCCGTGAGTATGTGACTCAAGCTTCTCGCCGTGACCGTCGCCGCACCTTTACAGAATTGTCAGATCTTCTCGCCGCTGTGTCGTCTCCGTAACTGCGACCAACGGAGCGCCGTCGTGTCTGCGTCTTCTTTTCTCGACGCCATCACATCTCCATCTATCGATTGGAGGCTCATGAGGTGAGGCTTAGGCCGAGAGCACCACATCGAGCAGACCGGCTCATGTCCATCGGTCGATTCGTCCAGCTCGGATCGAAGGACTGAAGGCTGGTTCGAGCTCGTCAGACCGAGAGATCGGGTCGTCGTAGGCGATCGATTCACTGTAAACTAAGAGAGAATGTATAGATTGAACTGTATGTTTATTGAGTACTCATGTCACGTACATATATATATACTCACGTTACACAAAGATATTCTCAAACACTACAAGAAAACAGCAGTATTCTGACGGACGTTCCGACGGAAAATAAATTCCTCGGAATATACCGAGGAATTTCCGAGGAAATTCTGAGGAAACACAAAATTTGGCTTCCTCGGAATTTCCTCGAAATATACCGACAGAATTCCGAGGAAAATTCATCTCGTCGGAATATTCCGACGGAATACCGAGGAAACTAGTATTCCTCGGAAAAAACCGATGAATTCCGAAGAAATATTATAGACGTTAGAGAGCCGTTGGAGAGCCGTTGGGGGATTTTAAAAATTCCGAGGAAATTCCGACGAACTAGCCGTTTGCATCGGAATTCCGTCGGAATTTCCTCGGACTATCGGCAGGATTTCAACTATAAATACAAGCACCCCTCTTCCTCTTCATTCACTCCATATCTTCATCCTCCCTCTCACTTTCTTTACACACGAATTTGATTCATAAAAAACATGTCTTCTTCAAATTATTTTCGTTCTTGGATCGATCGACCTCATTTGGATCCGAACACGAGATTGCTTACGGAAGAATACCAACAAGGTATAACCGAATTCATGGGGTTAGTTCACCGACAACCGGAAGCAAAAACAGGTATGTTAAGATGTCCTTGCTCTAATTGTAAAAATAAAAAAGTTATTAAACAATGGGATGTTTGGACTCATCTATATTTGAGTGGGTTTACACGAAGTTACAAAATTTGGTATCATCATGGAGAAACTGATTATGAACATGGTAGTACTAGCGAACCTCAGCCAGCGGTTAGATTAGAAGATCCAATTAGAATGGATGTAGATTACGGTGTAGGTACTGAGCAGATGGTAAATGATCATTTTAGAGGGGAAGATTTACCCAATGCCGAAGCTAGGAGATTTTATGATATGTTGGATGCTGGAAAGCAACCATTGTACGAAGGTTGCAGAGATGGTCATTCAGCTTTATCATCTGCTACAAGATTGATGGGCATTAAGACGGATTATAATTTGGCTGAAGACTGTGTGGATGCGATTGCTGATTATGTAAAAGGTATTCTACCCGAAGATAATGTAGCTCCTGGCTCATACTACGAGGTTCAGAAACTCGTAGCTGGTCTTGGTTTATCGTATCAGGTAATAGATGTATGCAGAGACAACTGCATGATTTATTGGAGGGCGGATGAACAGCGGGTTTCATGCAAATTTTGTGGGAAGCCTCGTTATAAAGATACGAGTGGAAGAGTTCCAGTACCATATAAAAGGATGTGGTATTTGCCTTTGACGGAAAGGTTGCAGAGGCTGTATCTGTCTGAACGCACAGCGCAACCAATGAGATGGCATGCGGAGCATTCAACAGATGGTGAGATCAGACATCCTTCAGATGCAAAAGCGTGGAAGTATTTCCAATCAAAGTATCCCGACTTTGCGTATGAGAGAAGAAATGTCTACCTTGGATTATGTACTGATGGTTTCAGCCCGTTTGGCAAGAGTGGAAGACAGTATTCTCTATGGCCAGTCATTCTTACACCATACAACCTACCCCCAAACTTGTGCTTGCGACGAGAGTTTTTGTTTCTCTCGATTCTCGTTCCCGGACCAGAGCATCCTAAGAGATCACTTGATGTGTTTCTTCAGCCACTAATATATGAGTTGCAACAACTATGGGCTCAAGGTGCTGAAACATACGATGTTTCGTATAAAGAAAACTTTCAAATGCGGGCAGTACTAATGTGGACAATAAGTGATTTTCCAGCATATGGTATGTTATCTGGATGGACAACGCATGGAAGGCTATCATGTCCATATTGTCAAGATAACACTGATGCTTTCCAACTAAAACACGGAAGGAAAACGTGTTGGTTTGACTGTCACAGGAGATTTCTACCACCAGATCATCCATATCGTAAAAGTAGGAATTTGTTTACGAAGAACAAGAGGGTGTTTGACAGTCCACCTCCGGAAATTCGTGGGAAAGATTTGAAGACACAACTTAGAGATTTTGGTACAGAAAGGACGCCAGACGTCGGTGGACATGAGCATTTTCCGGTAGATGGTGTTGGAAACCTACATAACTGGCACAAAAAAAGTATTTTTTGGGATCTGCCATACTGGGAGGATCATCTACTAAGGCATAATTTAGATGTCATGCATATTGAGAAGAACTTTTTTGACAATCTCATGAACACGATCCTTAATGTTCAAGGTAAAACAAAGGATAATTTGAAGTCAAGACTGGATTTAGTCGATATATGTGCTCGTTCAGAACTTCATGTTGATGAGAGTGGTAGGGCTCCTTTTCCCATATACCGACTTGATGCAGCGGGAAAGGATGCGTTCTTTGATTGGATTTCAAACGATGTGGAATTTCCAGACGGTTACGCATCTAATTTGCGTAACTGTATCGACAGAAAGGAAGGAAAGTTTACTGGCTTGAAAAGCCACAATTGCCATGTAATGATGCAGCGCCTCCTTCCGTTTGCCTTCAAGGAACTATTACCACGAAATGTTCATGAAGCAATTGCAGGGATAAGTGGTTTCTTCCGCGATTTATGCACGAGATCAGTGACTCTTGAAGGTATTGAAAATTTGAAGACTAAGATAGCCGTGATTCAGTGCAACCTTGAGAAGATATTTTCTCCTTCATTTTTTGATGTTATGGAGCATCTTGTTATTCACCTGGTAAGAGAATTGGAACTTGGTGGTCCTGTGCAGTATAGATGGATGTATCTGTATGAGCGGTATATGTTCCATTTGAAGAAGATAGTGAAAAATTTAAGTAGGGTGGAAGGTTCTATAGTCGCACATATGATCAATGAAGAAACTTCAAACTTTGCCGAGTACTACTTTCCAGCAGAAGTTCAGACCAAAAACAGAAGACCTGCTCGGCATGATGATATAGGCGAACGGGCAACATATCATTGGAAGGTTCCAGACATTTTCACAGACGTTGGACGACTTAGCAGAAAACCAAAGGACCGTCGACTTACTGATCAGGAGCGCAGTCATTTGCAAACATATTTACTCACCAACTGCGAAGATGTTCTTCAATATGAAAGGATTTTCATGGCAAAAAGCGGTTCGAATATAGATACGCCACAGAGGACGAACTAGAAGAAATGAAGCAGAGAGAATTTGGTGGATGGATATTTACTTCCTTTCTTCCCCATTTCTCTCCGCCGCACTCTCTCTTCTCTCTCCCGATTTCCGCCGTTTCCTCCCGTTTCTCTCGACGATTTCCGGTGAATCCGCCCCAATCCTCCTCAATTTCAGTCCTTGCATCATGTATGAACCCTATCCCACTCTCTTAGGGTAGATTTGTATGGTGTTTAAGTAGATTTGATGATTTTGG
Source organism: Brassica rapa (assembly GCF_000309985.2). Classification (NCBI taxonomy): domain Eukaryota; kingdom Viridiplantae; phylum Streptophyta; class Magnoliopsida; order Brassicales; family Brassicaceae; genus Brassica; species Brassica rapa. The sequence continues at coordinate 27,116,753 of NC_024796.2, forward strand.
AATGAGATTTATAGATTTTTGTTAGGTTGAATGGTAGGATTGTGTAAAATCGAGTTTGATTATGTATTTCACTTGATTTGGATTTTTTTTTGGTTTTTATTGATTTTGTGGTTATAAAAATCGATTTTATAATTATATATATATATATATATTCAAAACGTTTTTGTATATAAAATCTATTTTTTGCATTATAAAATCATTTATATATTTATTAAACATTTTAAATATTTTTAAAACTATTTTTTGTAATTATTAAACATTTTAAATATTTTTAAAACTATTTTTTGTAATTATTAAACATTTTAAATATTTTTAAAACTATTTTTTGTAATTTTTAAACTGTTTTTGGGGTTTATTAAAACTATTTTTTTAATTTTTAAACTGTTTTTGGGGTTTATTAAAACTATTTTTTTAATTTTTAAACTGTTTTTGGGGTTTTTTAAAACTATTTTTTAATTTTTAAACTATTTTTTATTTATTAAAACTTTTTTTGTTAATTATTAAACTATTTATATTTTTGTGATTAAAAACTATTTTTAATTAAAACTATTTTTTTTTAATTTACAGGTCTCATGATGATCAGATCCGGCCTCGACAGCGTCGTAGCCGGGGTGGTATGGGGAGCCAGTCTCGGGGTTCGTCCAGCCATGTTCAGGATTCCGTTTCGCCCCACAGCTCCTACCATACATCCCCCTCTCCATTACCCGCTCCTGCTGCTCCCGCTCCCGCTGCTACACCCGCTCCTGCTCCTCCGGGTCCTCCGGGAGTGATGAGTGTTGCGGAGTTGGTTCGACAGCCCGGTCGTGACCATCTTCCCTATCTCACTGAGTATCCACATGGACATGGTCAAACATGGTAATTTAACTTTTATTTTTTTAACTATTTTTTATTTAAACTGTTTTTTTTATTAATAATTTGTTTTTTTTATTAGGTTCAACCGATCCGGGAACGGGATCAGCGCAAGGATCAACCGTATGATGTACTCGGCCCTCGACAGGGGACATCCGACTTTCACTCACTTCCCTGTCGAGAAGCAGCATCTGTGGTTTCGTCAGTTTGCGGTAAGTATTCAAATTTTTAACTTATATTTTTTATTTATTAAAACTATTTTTTTGTAATTATTAAACTATTTTCTATATTTATTAGACATTTTAAATATTATTAAAACTATTTTTTGTAATTATTAAACTATTTTTTATATTTATTAGATATTTAAATATTATTAAAACTATTTTTTTAATTTTTAAAACTATTTTTTTAATTATTAAACTATTTTTTATTTATTAAAACTTATTTTTGAAATTATTAAACTATTTTCTATATTTATTAAACTATTTTTTATTTATTAAAACTTTTTTTGTAATTATTAAACTATTTATATTTTTGTGTTTAAAAACTATTTTAAACTATTTCAGCAAGAATTCAACTGGAATTCCGATGATACGCTCTCTATCTATCACCATTTTGTCCATAAAGTTATGGACAACTATGGGAAGCAGATGTACGAGTGGAAGAAGAAGTGGAAAGTAAACAAGGTAGTTTTTAATTTATTAACAATTTTCAATTTATTAAACTATTTTTTAAATTATTAAACTTTTTTTTAAAAAAATTAAAAGGTCCCAAAGTCGATGAACGACACTGTCTGGAAGGAGTTGTGTGCGCATTGGGATAAAGAAGGGACGAAAGAAACTTCTTCCACCAACTCCAACAACCGCAGGAGCGACCGTAAAGGAAAGGGCATCTACAAGCATAACTTGGGTGCTCAATCTATTGCCACTCTGGCGGATCGCATGGTAAGTTCAACCGCTTTTTCTTCAATTATTTAAGTTTCAGAATTTTAATTTTTGTGCTTTTTTTTAAATTTCTAATGTTTGTTTAATTTATTTTTTTTCAAGGCAGAAGAAAATGAGGGCGGCCCGGTTGATGATCTCGCCCTTATGAAAAGGGCGTATACCAACAAGAAGACCGGCCAGATTGATGATGGTCTTGTGAGGGACGTGGTCGACCTGGTCCAAACTCAGGTGTATGACGAAGTGTCTCAGCTTCAAACCGATGATGACGATTCGACGGCCTCGACCAACTTGTCCCGGGTTCGAATCAACGAAATCGTTGAATCGGTAAGTTTTTTTTTTTTAAAGTTCAATTTAATTATTTCTTGATTTTTATTTTATCATCAATTTATATTATCTAAATTTGGTTATTTATATTTCAGTCGGTTCCAAAGATAAAGGGACGTTTGGTCGGTTTGGGTCGTCGCTCCCGGTCGGCTGCTCCTTCTTCTGCACCACCGCCATATGTTGATCCCAAAGTTCTTACGGCTCAGCTGAAGGACAAGGATGATCGGATATCTGCGTTGGAGACCCAGATGGCAGCTCAACAGGCGGGCTATGAGACCCAGAAGAGGCTCAACGAGCAGATGATGGAGATGATGAAGAGGATGTACCCGAACGAGGTCTTCCCGAACATTCAAGACCCGTAGTTTTTTTTGTTTTTTACCAAAAACTCGGAATGTTTTATTTAACTTTGAATATTATCTACTATGTTTTATTTTATGTTTTATTCAATTTTAATTTTAGTTTTAAATTTTTGAATTTAAATTTAAAAAATTTTAATTTTAAAAAAAAATAAATTTTTTTAAAAAATAAATTTTTTCGAAACTCCGAGGGAATGGAGTTCCTCGGAAAATTCCGAGGAACTTTCTTCCGTCGGAAAATTCCGAGGAACTTATCGTTCGTCGGAATTTTCCGAGGGAGTGTCGTTCCTCGGAACTTTCCGAGGGAGTTTTGTTCCTTGGAATTTTCCGCCGGATGTCGTTCCTCGGAATTTTCCGAGGGAAAGGCGTTCCTCGGAAAATTCCGAGGAACATATGTTCCTCGGAATTTTCCGATAAACATTCCGAGGAATATTTCGTCGAAACTTCCGAGGATTGGACCATCGGAATTCCCTCGGTATATTCCGAGGAATCTTCCGACGAACTTTGTGTCCTCGGAGTTTCCTCGGAATTTTGTTTCCTCGGAATTCCGTCGGAAATTTCCGACGGAATTCCGAGGAAGTATGAATTTCCAAGGAGATATTTCCGAGGACTTTTTTCGTCGGTATGTCCTCGGAATAGCGTTATTCCGACGACATACCGACGATTTTTTCCCTCAGTATTCCGATGTTTTCTTGTAGTGAAACAAGATCGATAGTAATCTCTAACAAACACAATCTACCAAAGCCTTATCTCAATCTATCAAGCATATCTTCATACCAACTCGGCCTTATCACTCACCACTTCTAGAACGTATATCAAACCAGATCAGACCGAACTTAACCGGTCTCAATATTCACCATCCTCGATGGCTCAAGAATAGTCTTTTCCCTTTTTTCACATTTGGTCCCCGCTGTTTGAGAGTCTTCGGCTTTGTCCCCCAGAACTTTCATTTGGTGCACATCTTCCTCGTTTTTGCTCCAAAACTTCTGATTATGTTATCCAAGCCCCTGTATATGCAAAATGTACATATGCAACTTCTAATAATACACCTAAATGCAATATTTAAACACTTAAAATGACCAAAAAGAATGCTTAATAATGTATAAAAACACTATATATCAGTGGTCTGCACATGTAAATGTAAATATCCAAGGACATGGGAATACAACCATGCAACTGTTCGCAGACGGTATCTATGTATACAACAAACTCCTCTATACAAATCCGCCACCAAATTCGAACTCTGGTTGTGGCTGGCCTGCTTTCTTTGACCGAACCGTAAGATTCTGAAAATCAAGACATCATTCATGGTTTGAGAAACTGAATCAGAGTCATTTCAAATGGACAATATGGAAGTTTTATTCAATAAAATAAACAAAAAAAATTCTACCAAAATGTATGCCGTCTATTATCACCTTCCACGAGACAAACTTTACTTGTGGAAAACAATAACTTTTTATTGTAATTTGTCGAAAAATGGTGAAACTCTTGCAAGACCTTACTTTTGAAATGATTGCCTTTTTTCATGTTTAGTCATAATAAATAAAAAGGAAAACTTATAACTATCAGTAGACGTGGGCATTTTAACTTGGACCTGAAAACTCGAACCGGAACCGACCTAAAAATACCGATCCGAAACCAAACCGAAAATTTACAAATACCTTTTAGGTCTAAAATTCTTTTAACCAAAAAATCGGAACCGAAAGAAACCAACTCGAATAGACCTGGACCCGAAAAGAACCGACCTGAATAGATCCAGACCAGAAAAAACCGATCCGATAAGAACCAATTTGTACCCGACTTAAAAATATGTATATCCAAAACTATGATTTTTTATGTTCTATTTTATTTATATTATTTTATGATTTAGTTAAAATATCTTTTGTCAATAATATTTTTTTATTATTTTGTAACATTTTAAGTAATATGAAGCTTTAAAGTCTAAAAATTTGAGTATAAAATTATTTTGTAAAACTTTAGATATATATGACAAATATTAACTAAATTATGGATTTTAGATATCTCATGTCCTCTTCAGATCTTAAATATCCGAATCTGATCCGGACTCGATAGGGATACAAAAATTATATGTATTTTATATGTAATTTAATTATAGACCTAAACCGACTCAGACCCGAGAAGAACCGACCCGAATCCGAACCGAAATTTTACAAGTACCTATTGAGTCTAAATGTCTAGGATTCGAAGGACACAGACCCAAAAGAAAGCGGCTTGACCCCGACCCGAAGACCCAAACGCCCGGGCCTAATCAGTATCCTATATTATAAATACTCTTACTTTTCAACCGTTCATTTACTGATTTTCCACCCATCCAGCTCTATACTAAGCTTATATTATTAAAAAAGTTTAATAAAATATCCAAAATTGCATTTTTATTTTGGGTAAGAAATCTGATTATTATTATTACTATCACTTTTATATATTAAAGTACAAAATCAATTATCCCCCATATATTAATTCTTGAACATTACAACATGTTTTCGTAACCACATGTCATCACTATAATGATTCTTAGAATCTTTAGATAAGTCGGTCCACATAAATACATATTATACTTTTGTTAAACTAACTATCAAATTGATTATTAGTGTACAAAAGAATATTCTTAATTTTTCCTTAAATAAAAGCTATGAAATTACCTTATATGATTAATATATATATGAAAATTAATGATTATCAATAATAGATATTTTCTTATATGTTATATTTTGAATTTTTAAAACGACTATAAATTAATAAAAAAAGGTAAACGTCTCACAAGGAAAAATTTTGTGATCAATGATTTAATTTTTTTGTTCAAACAAGATACACATGATCATAAATTGTATGAATATGAAGTCTCATTAATATATATATATATTAATATCATTTAAATAAAATTATATACTATATAAAAATATATAAATATGTTGATTTCTAAATTTTCATTGAAAAATTATTCTGATCTTAATAGTTTAATTAATTAATTTAAATTGATTTTAAATTAATTAATTTAAATTGATTTTAAATACAGTGATGAAATGTGTAAATAAAAACGAAATACAAAACTGAAGTATTTAATTTATTATAAATACATTGACTAAATGTGTAAATAAAAATAAATATTTAATCTACTACATGTGTCTCCAAACAATTCTCATTTGTTATGTTATCCATGTTTCCAAACAATACCAAAATTATATTAATTTTAATAATATAGATAGATACACGTTTTGGCATTATTTTATTTGGTGGTAAAAACGTGCCTACTTTTGTGAACAAAACAGTTCGAAAGACCAACTTATAGTGCAATGCTATTTATTACGAGGACCAAGTACATTATATATTTGGAAATAATGTGGGTGATGTGTATGATGAGCATCAGAGAAATTTATATTATGATATGGTTACAAATGTATTTTATGAAACTGTAATTTCTGATAATAGCAGGGAAGAACTTAACATGCAAAACAGTTTTATAATACGCTGCAAAAAAACCATCTAAGAAACATGTAGGGCAGGGCATTATAGATTGTCATTGGCATCCTTCTCGACATCCATCGATCAATCCAATATATAAAATAGAAATCAATACAAAAACCAAAGGAGTTCCAAGAAGATTCTGAAGGAATTCTTTTATATTTTTTTAACCTAAGAGAAAACCTAAAATAAAATAATATAAATCATAAAAGAAAGAATAGCCTAAACAACAACTAATAAAACACATAAATAGAATTTTGAGTCGGCCAAAGGCATCCTGTTAATTTGTGGTGACTTATGGGTCTCAGTCGATCTTGAAATAGACTCGGCCATCTACTTTCATCAGTGTCGATCGACACCAAAGGGTCATTATTGATCGACACTCCTTCATTTCTTCGACAGTTTCCTCTCGCGAGTTTGACATACCATTCTTCAGTGAAATGATCATAACTCTATATTTAACCTTCAGATGGACCTCAAACCGATGGAATAGGAAAGGTAACTCAAATCTCTATCTTGTGTCAAAATATAAGCTCAATCCCAGCGTGGGAAGGTCTCCGTCCATCGCCAAATTTCGGACACGTCTTTACAGTTCTGCAACTCAAATAATTCTGAAATCAACAAAGTTCCTCAAACGTATGTGAACCTGAAATGACTCTAAAATAGACTCCAAACATATATAATAGACTATATATATATTATATAAATTCTGAATCTGTGACTTAATCGAATTATTGTTTATGCATATCAAAAATACTTTAAATTAAATATAAAAAGGCTATTTTTATTTAATAAATTAAAAATAAGTGGTTGTGATTTTTTGTTTTTGTCAAACTAGATCCGTTTATATTAGAATTTGAAAAGATGTATAGCTTAAATTAGACTTGTTTCAATTTGTGATTCATCTATAAATGTACTTCTATGTCGTTCTAATTTTTAAAACACCATTATTTCATTATCAAAAATGAAAGTTGCTTTCAAACCTTAGTTTATTGGTTTCGTTATGCTCGCAATTCTTCTGTTTGGTTTGTGTTTACATTTACAGCTTTATTAATGTATTTTATAATCATTCAAAAATAAATTTTATTTGATGCCATTTATTTTATATACCTACATAGGTTACATATTTAATTTTATATTATTGAGTTTAATGATTTTCTAAGAATAATCAGTGATAAACAAAAGATGAATAAACTTTCCGTTTAAAAAAAATGCAGAATACTCCTTAAACATATTTTTTACGAGAAATGATTTTTTTTTTACTTTAAATATGAAAAATAAAGTTATGTTTTAATTATTAATAACAGGAGAAAGGGCTATTGCTCGGATAGGAGAAAATAGGTGGTGTCACACAACTTTAACACCTGTACCATCATCAAAAAATCCAAACCCTCCAAGATGTACTCCCGATAGCTGTAAAGCCTTATGTTTCACAAAGAAAAAAGCACTGATAAGTAAATGCCTTAGAATAAATTACGGATGCCAATGTGAGATTGACTGCGCTAACTGATTTTTTATATACATTAAAACTCGAATAATATTTATAATAATACTATGTATTTGTCATAAATAAATATAAATAACAAATATTGATACATGTATCTTCATCTCCTTTTCTTCTTGTACAATTTTAAAAATTAACAAAAAAATATATTGAAATTTGTTATTAATTTTATATAAAAATTAATATAAAAAATGGTAAAAGCGCTTCAGACACGTCTTCCTCCAATATCGAGGAAGAAGAAGAGGAGAGGAGACATTCGAGCATACATTTCTCGTGGTGGTACGTGAGGTCTCCGTGGGATAAAAGCATAGCGAATGGCTTCAGTCCGATAAGATCTGTTTCGGCAGACTCCACGTCGTGGAAGGATCGATCCGATGCGAGATTCAGCAAGAGGATTCGAACTCCCGGCGCATTCAGGTAAATGATAAACATGTGATATTTTTCGTAGAATGCGATGGTTCAGGTGTCAAATTCGTGCATGCAGCGGCTAAAACTGTCTCGGTGAGTGATGTCTTAGACCGGACAATGCTTACTAGACTGAGTTTTTTTCCAGAGTTGAAAGCTAGGAAGAGGTCTCAGAGTCTTTGCTTGCGGTCCAAGTAACGGAGTTGAAAGATGGAGTGTTCATCGGATATGGCGTTAACCATTTGGTTTCTGACGGAACTTCCTTTTGGAGTTTTTTTTTTTTAAATATGGACTGAGATTTGCTCTACCGGTTTTGACCTGAAAACATTTCCTCCTTTGCCTCCCTGTGGCTGGTTTATTATATCATCACCTGTTGAGGTTGTTTCTTATCGTTGGCGGATCTACAAAAGATGATATTTCGGTTCACAAGTAGACATATATCTGAGCTCAAAGCGAAAGCCAACAGCGAGGTTGCTGGTTCTGATGTGGATCTGAAAATCTCTTCGTTTCAAGCTGTGTTGGCCCATATGTGGCGATCGATTGATATATTAGATTTGAACACTAACATGTGAATAGAGTTTGCCGGTGATTTTCTACAAAAAATTGATTCTTAGATATGCACTTAGATATGCATCTGGAGTGAAACTAATTTTTAAAGATGTTCATCTTTTTAAATTGACACTTATGTAATTCATCGAATTCACAGAATAATTTAAAAACAAGAAACAAAACCCATATCAGTGAAACAGAAACGAAACGAAAGCACAATTTTATAGAGGTAGAAAGTGAAATCATTTATGGAGAGTCAATAGTATACAAATCGATAGCAGAAAACCAAATCCCCTTTCGTCATTTTACAACGATGTTGCCTATCTAGATTGGTTTTCGTGATCTGTATCACGAGGTCCCAAGATTATTCAAAGAATGTTGACAAACATGGGGGAAGCAAAGATAAGCTATAGCGTGAGAATGAGAGGCTTGAAGGGATAAACATTGTGACAGAGCCAAAGAGACTAATGTTCAGCAAGAAAAACGAGAAGCAAAGCTACAATGTTGTGAAATATCAAACTAACTCTCACATTGGAGAATTAGACAAAGAGTGTCTAATATATAAAAGCGATGTCCAACTCTAATTAGTACGAGGATTTTTGGGAAGGAAACCAAAAGTAAAACCATACGGGCTTGCCTAAGGTCCAAATTGGACAATATCGTCTAAACAAACAATATAAAGTTGGACATGGATTTAATAAATCCCAACAATTGGTATCAGAGCTCCATGGTTCAAAAATCGTTTACAAGAGGAGTTATAATTCGATCAAAACATGAGACGATAAAAATTCTCAAGCCCGTGATAAAGTCTTGAGATGAAAAAGGCACACAATTTATACGAAGTTTGCGATACGATTGACCCAGGGAGTGATGATGCAAAGAAGAACAATATGGCGATTGCTCTACTCTTTCAATCAGTCTCGGGGGAGTTAATACTTAAGATAGGTGAACATGATACATCAAAGAAGATTTGGGAAGCTATCAAATCCTATAACCTAGGTGCTGATCGCATGGAGAAGCAAGGTTACAGACTTTGATGTCTGAGTTCAACAAATTGAAGATGGCAGACACAGACACAGTGGATGACTATGTAGGAAACTTTCAGGCTTAGCATCGAGAGCAGCCGCGTTAGGAGAGATAATGGAAGAATCGAAGATGGTAAAAAAGTTTTTGAAGGGACTTCCAAGAAAAAAGTTCATTCACATCGTATCTTCGTTAGAACAAGTGTTACATCTAAATTCAACGGGATTCAAAGACATTGTTGGAACATTGAAGGCTTTCGAAGAACGCATAAAAAGAAAAACACATTGATTTAGTTTTAAGAGAGTTTCTAAGTCTATTAAAAAGAGTTAGTTCTTGTAATCTTTTATGTTCTTGCAACTTTAATTGGTATCAGAGCCATGTTGACGAGAAATCTGCAAGAATACCAAAATACCCTTCGAGTAAGAACGGTATCCATAAAAACACAAAATATGAATAAAATTTCGAATATTTTCAGATATATAAATATTTTCAGATATATTTTTGTATCTTTAGATCTTTATTTAAATCGAACCCGACCCGAACCCGACCCGAAACCGAACCGATTCCGAACCGATAAATTCTAGTTACCCGAATGGGTCTAACTATCTAAGACCCGTCCCGACCCGGACCCGGCACGATCCGAACCGACCCGGAACCAAAAATTTGAAATTACCCTATTGGGTCCTAAACTCTTAGACCCGAAAATACCCGACCCGAATCCGACCCGACGACCCGAATGCCCATGCCTATTAGAAGCCCACTAAGAGCCTGCGATAATTGTGCTAACATTCATGGACTAAGATCACGAAAACAAATTTAATATTTTCATATACTATAGCTCAAGAATACAAGAACTGGTGTCTACACACACTATAGTCGAGCTCTCTCTCTCTTATCTCTTCAAAATCTTTTAGAGAGAGAGACGGTTCGTTATCAATCGTAACTTCAGTCGGCGTTACGACTCCCGTGTGAATGGGCTTTGTCTCCGGAAACGATGGCTCCTCCAGCGTCGCTTGTTCGGCTTTGGTCTCCGGCGTCAGACCTTCTCTTTCGGGGTTGACAGCTGGCTCCTCGCTGGTTTATCCGGCTTTTATATTTCTTTTATCGTTTTCTGTATCTGTTGAATCTGATCGATTGCATGTGGCTGAATCTTTTTCTTCCTTCAAGCGATGGTGGTTCTCTCTCTAATTCCTGCTTGCATCGTTATTGGTTGAAATCATCTGTGCATAATGTTCCGGTTGGTTTCCGGTGGCTGCCGATTGATTTCCGGTGACGACCTTCAAGTCAGTGAACGGAGTTGGTGTTTTCCTTTATCGACGCGTGTCTCCTCTTCATACACGTGGTGTCGAGTCGGATAGTTTCCGAGTTCTCTATTGGGGTGTTGTCTGGCCTTATGTTGGCCCTCTTATGTAATTATTGTGTAGCCTTCGGGCTTTAAGTTTAGATGGGCATGATGGACCTTGTCCCACGTTGTAAACTTTGTTTAATAATATTACTAGTGAAAAAAAAAACTTTTCTTTCTATTGACAAACAATTATACAAATAAATTAATTAGAATTGTTGGATCTGACTAAGAATTTTTTTTTTAAAGCTTTTTAGACCACCTCTAATGCTGATTTTTAACAAATTGTTACCATTAAAGTTATTATAATAATCTGCGGGACCCGTTAAATTTAAGAATATGTGCCAAATTAATCCTTAGCTAAAGATTAATCTTCCACAGATTCGTTACTGTGCGCAGATCCCATCGCCACGTGAAAACCCAAGATTGATTCTTTTTTTTTTAAACTAAAAAAAAATGAAAATAATAAAATAATTTAAAAACTTACCTTGGTTATCGAGCTCAGAATATTGGCATTGTTGATGCTCTTAACCTTTCAGTGCAACTCTGTTTTGGTCCGCTGTTTTTTTTGACAACTGTCGTCACCTTACGGTGTGACCCAGTTACTGGTGACAGACCAATCAGGGATCAAATCAGTCGCCAGACTCGCAATCCTCTCATCCAGCGAATCGAAAGGTCGATACTGCGTTTCTGAATCGGAGGAAGCAGAAACCCAATCGGCAAATTCGAATGGGCATCTCGGCGATGTGGACACGTCCTCTGTTTTCAAGTGAATATCAGTTTCTTCCAAATCATCGGGATCAAGATCGACGGCTATGAATGGATGGTTTAGAAGCATCTCAGCGGTCCATCTCTTCTTGGGATCTTTAACAAAGCACTTTGACAAAAAGTCTCTTCCTTGTCCCGACAAGTTCTCGGGAATCCTCGGAAGTTCCTTTCCGACACCATGCGTATCAACAACGACATGAAGTGTGATCCTTCCTTAAAACTCCACGCCGTTTCGCCGATAAACATCTCAACAACGGCGCATCCTAAAGCCCACACGTCAGCTTCTGATCTGTACTCGTTATCGTTAACGGATTCCGGCGCCATTTACAACGGCATACCTCTAATCTGCACCCCTGATGACGCCGTTACTTCTTCCGTTCTCTTCGCCAGTCCGAAATCAGCAATCTTAACGGCACCGTCACAGCACAACAGAATATTCCTGAGTTTTAAATCACAGTGTGCGAATCCGTTGGCGTGTATGTGTCGTAGACCACGAAGCACCGATCCTGTGTAGCGGCACACGGTAGCTTCCGGTAGACCTTCGCCGTTAAGTTTCTTGAGATTGCTCCCTAAGCTTCCTCTCGAAGCGTATTCCAAGAACAAGTTATACATCTCATCGCCGTTTTCGACCGTCCGATCCTCCCCGTAGCACCGTACGATCTCGTCGCAGTCGCCTCCGAGTTTATCCAAAACCGATTTCTCGTTGGCGAGCGTATGAGTCTGATGACTTCACGGCCATCAACGGTGGGAACTCGCCGGAGTCGTTATCAGTCGGCGTGGCTAGAGTGACTGTAGAGAAGCTTCCGTATCCAATTGTTTCTCCTCGAACCCACTCCATTGAATCAAACGTAAGGATTATATATCTGAAAAAAAAAAACAGAGCACGATTAATGGTTGTCATCATTCTGGTGATATATATATATATATATCCCGAGTTTTTTTTTGTATTGAATAAAACAATGAAACAACTTTGGGGTTACTCTTTTTGATTTTTATTTTAATAATATAATTAAATTTTCAAAGTTTGAATTTCTGGAAGTAATTTCGAGAGCAGGTTTTTCATTCTTTGGGCTGTCAAACAGAAGGCAGCTTAAGCTACGTGATATTTTCATTATGGCACGACCATTTTTTGGTGGCTTGGAACGCTGCAGTAAGGTGAATATCTTTTCACTACAAAATATCTGTGTTTCAAAGTAGATTTTTTTTTTTCAGATCAGTAACATGCTTGATATTCATTACCGATCGTTTTTAATTTGCTTTCAGAGTAGTCAGTTTATATTGAGTTTGCATGCGTTGATACTCAAGTTGTGTATCATTTAGGTTTCAGAAAACTAATAAGTTATCTTTGCGTGAAATATTTTTGAAAATACTGAAAACGTATTTACCAGAAATAGCAATGAGACAATACTATTAAACAAAAAAAAAACGAGACAATACTAATAATAAATCAATCTTTAAAAAAAATCAATCTTTTGACATGCATGTGTATACTTGAAGGGAATATGTATGTTTAAAGTATTTATATTACCCGGGTTGTAGCTGTACTAAAAAATATTCTATGCACATAATATTCTTTTCTATGCACATAATATTCTCTTTCATGTTTTGTGTTGCTAGCAGTAGGCATAGCACAGCATTTTCATCGGATATGCCACTCATTCATAGCTGTCGCTAATTGTAATCAATTGTTGGTGATCCTCTAATCACTGAAAATTTAATGCACCTTTAGTTAATAAAACAACGATGTTACAAAAATCATATAAATAAGACAATCAATATTAAGTTATAAATACATAAGGTTGACATATATACTAAACACTTTCTCATAACTATGAACCAATAATAATTTAATAAATTCAAATTTGTCCAAGTAGTATTTTTGCACTTTACATTTTATTAACATTGATTGATAGAAACTGCATATAAATTTTTGAAAACAATTTTTTATATAATCAAAGTTTTTAAGAAGAAAAATACCTTTTAGAATTACATAAGAGGTATGTGCATACACAAAAATATATATCTTGGTGATCATGTCTGAAACTTTTTCATTAATTACGTTGTCTATAATTCGTTGCCACATCTATATATTAACAAGATTCTTCATAAAAATATGCTGCAAGAAATATGATGCAACCACGATGAATGTTGTCAGTACATATAACAGAGTAACAGACTAATGAAAGTTTCTAGTTAAATCATGGCCATCCAATTACCAATATGCGTCGACCAATATCCATTTAAGTAGATATTCTTTATGGACCATTGATAATTAGTTTTGGTCAACCCAGGTAGACCTGGGCATTCGGATAACCGGTTCGGATCCGGATCTGGTCTTTCAGATTTCGGATATTTCGGAACTAGAAAAAATGGTACCGTACGGATAATTTAAAATTTTGGTTCGGTTACGGTTCGGTACTTGTCGGATCCGGTTATATCCGAAGTAACCAAAATATTAACGGATTCGGTTCAGTTCTTAGTATATACCAAACCATTAAACCCGCTAGAACCGAACATAATCCAAAAGAACCAAAAATATCCAAACTATTACTAATGATTTCATGAGAACTCTACTCCAACCATTATCAAACTATTGAAGACTTAATTGAAGCATCCAAAACTGATGCAATGAACAAATAAAAGCCTAAAAATACCATTTTGAATCACCAAAGTTACCAAACCAAAGTTGAATCTCCAAAATGAAAACAAGCATATCATCCGTTTTGAAAAAAAGATAGCAACCGAGAAAAGCAAAGCCAACATAAGTTCTTAAAAGAAAACAGAGCAACAAAGCAAGCAAGCAACAACACAACTTCACTCTTCGGACCACCTTCTTCTTCCCCTTCATCTCCATCTTCCCCGAGTTCCATACATTCTTCTAGGTCAAGTTTAGAGTATCAAACTCTACATATATTACAAGATTGTGTTACAACTTAGAATATGTAACATGAGAACATAAAGCAATGTAAGAATTAAAAAAGAAGAGAATGTACCTTTCTCTAGCTTGTCATGTAGCTCAACCTCAGGTAGCATTTGAGCATTGGTAACACGTTTCTCACATAGATTGATATCAGCCTTCATCCATTGCTCTGTGCACATCAAGACTTCAATCATGTAGTGTGTTAAGCAACTCCTAAATGGATCAATAAGCCGACCACTGGTGCTGAAAGCACTCTCAGATGCAACAGAGGAGACTTGCATTGCAAGTACATCTTTGACCATCTCTGCTAAGATCGGATACTTCTGACAGTTAAGCTTCCACCAAGACAACACATCATACTCGGTTCCAAGAAATTTTTTAGGATTCTCTACTTTCTCTTTCAAATACAGCTCTAGCTCATCCCTTGCTTCTTCAACTCCTATTTCAGCAACCAATTCAGTATACGCAAAGTCCATCCTTTCATAACAGAGATCATCGACCAAATCCATTGCTTCTTCCACGTTTTCACCTAACCCTTGATCCTGATCTTGATCTTGCCCATTTGATGACAAAGCTTGAGTAGACTGAGATGATTGTCCACCAGTTGAATCTCTCCTCAAGCGAAGACTGTACTCCTTGAACATATCAGTCAACACAATGTGAACTGACTGATACATCGCCTTAGCCTCTTGTGTTTCTTTGCCGTGAAGCTTCTCAAAACACAGCTTCGCAAACTGCATTTTCTTAGTCGGATCAAAGACAGAAGCGACAATAACCATCTTGTTGACATTATGCCTCCCCAATACTTCTCAAACTTTGCCTTCATGCAATCAGCCTTGCCTTTCAACTCCTTATCCAAACTTTAACTTAGCCGTGTCAGATTCGTCTCTATAATGACGATCTCACCATAACACTTATGAGAGGAGACTGTTGTCGAAGCTGAGACAACTAGTGTAGAGTTGTAGAAGATGATAAGTAACTTCACCAACCTCTCCACTACATTCCAATCAACAGTCGCAGGAGGTCCTATCCTTTTGTTCCCATTCTCAACTTCGTTGAAGTAATCATTGTATAGCCGATGATAAGCTTCCTTAGCTGCCAAGTATCATCAACAAAGTGAGCCGTAACCACCATGTAGCTTGCTCTTGTAGCATGTGCTGTCCATATGTCTGTGGTAAGTGAAACCCTCTGCTTACTGACCTTAAACCAATTCTTCAGAGCCTCCTTCTTTCTCACATACATCTGCACAATGTCCCTAGTTGCAGTCCTTCTTGAATGAGGTTTGTAGAGACCAGCACGATCGCAGAAGTGCCTCCAAGCAACACTCTCAGTGAAAGAGAGTGGCAATTCACCCAACACCACTAGCTCATTAGTCGCCTCTCTGAACACAGCCTCAGAAACTCTAGCATTCGTCAGACCTCCGTCATTAGTAATCACGGTTGAACCAGGACCTTGGCTCTGTTTCCACGCCAAGTGAGACTTGCATGAAAGTAGATGCTTCCTAAGGTTAGAAGTTCCTTGCGAAGACGCACAGCCGAAGATACGCTGACAATGGTTGCATCTGCACTTGTCACGGTCGTCCTCTGTTCTTGTGTAGTATTCCCAGACATCAGATCTTGTGCTTGGCTGCTTTTTTGTAGTTGGCTGAGAACTACCTCCTGAACGAACCTTCCTTTTGCCTTTCTTATCATGCCGTGTTATCTCCTCTTGGGTTGCTTGAACTCCATTCTCTGTCTCAGAGTCATTGTTATCTGGCAATGGTGAAGAATCCATCTACAAATAAAAGAACACCAATAAGATGTTGAACAAAATAAAGAACATCAATAAGAGAAGATAAATTGATTTCAATCCCATCTTTACACAACAAATCGATTTCAAGTGATAAAGACTAAAGAAACACAATCTGACAATCAGTGATCAAAGAACGAGATGCAAAAACTAAATTGATCACAAGAACTAAACAGAAACAGAATCTGACAATCCTACAATTAATGATCAAAAAACGAGATGCAAAAACTAAATTGATCATAAGAACTAAACAGAAACACAATCAGACAATCCTTACTTGAGATCAAAACCGACATGCAAAAAAGAATTCTTACTTGAGATATGTTTCTCGATGACTCAGAAGCAAGAGGGAGAGACTGAATTTGAGATTTGTTTCCGATAATCATCTCCCCAACAAGTCTGCTCTTTTAGTAAGCAGCTTAAGACCATCTGAAATCGCAAAGGTCGTCTATGTCGTGAAGAAGAAACAGCGATTACGAGTATCAAGAGAAGATTGGATTTTGGAAATAGAACTTGTCTAAGGCGTGGGCGCGTGGGCGCATTAACTAGTGTAGGGTAACTAGATTACTACTTACTAACCGTTAGGCTAACTCGGGTTAAGTCGACATCCGTACGGATCCCGGGTATAACCCGAAACCGACCCGGTACCCGACCAAATTATAAACCTTATCCGACCGGGTAATTTTTGATAACCGAATCCAATCCAAAACCCGATTTTTTGGGTAATTACCGGTTCGGATCTTCGGATCCGGGAAATATGTCCATGCCTAATTAGAACATTAACGCTTCTCTAGAATAATTGGATCCACAACGAGAGTTGGCATCTGATATTTCAGGCATCTGATAGTAATTGCATGCGAGAGCTAGATAACTTATGAATTCGAGTTCTAGGACTTATCTTAATAAAAGCCTTGGAAACTGTTCATCCGAGTTATGATTACATGTTTTATATTCTTAGATCTAATGCTTATCTATCTATTTTACAATCTATTATTTACTGCTTTGTTTTATTGCTTTCTACTTTATTGCTTAGCTTAATTTAAAACTATAAGTTTATTGTCTGACCTCCAATTCATACGGATTCGATCCTTAAACATTACGATGAACCAATTATTTGATAAAGTAGTTTAAAGGTTAATTTGATCATATCAATATTGAAAACATAAGCTAAAAGAACTAGAAGAAACCACGCTGATTTGGTGGGTGACGAAGGTGGCTCGGAGAGTCCCTAAGGGATTCGGGCTCGAAACCTCACATTCATATTACTAATTCTTGTGGTTAGGCGACAAGAGTATCTAATTTCTCCTGCGAGCAACTAGATCTGTCTGGAGCCGGCATCGATGAACATGAAGATTAGTTGTTAGGTCTCGACCGCTGGATATCCTAGATCAACAAAAAAAAAATAACTAGAAGAAGATAGTTTCAAAAAAGAAAAATTAAAATTAAAGAAGATAACAATGTTGAAATTGTTTTCTTATTTCATAAAGGACTTTAGCTTACAAAGGTTTTCTCAATCAAAAAAATTAAGAGAGGATAGCTGATGATGGCATCGGATGCAAGATCATCGGTTAAGTTTTTGAGGTAAAACTAATCGCTAATTCAGTCTCTGGTCGCAGAACCTGTACCACAAAAACGAGAAAATGATAACCTCAGCTTACATGTAGGGAGGTTGTTACTTGTTACTAATTTACATTTTTGTTGTGGGTTTTGTGGGGCGAGGCGACAAAAAATCAGTTACCTGGGCTTGGTTCAATTTTAAAACCGAAGCCCATATGATTACTTGAATAATTTTCAAGGTTTTGTAACTGATAGTAACGGTCGATATAGTAAAAAAATATTATCAGAAAGCAGAAAAAGAACACAACCTGACGAAAAAGTAACGCGGCTTGTTGACGAGGCAGCAATAACGATTGGCGGTGATGCTTTTCTCCGTGACAGACGAATGATAGATATTGAGGTTTTAGATTCTGATGGACCCAACCAAACGAATAGACAAATATGCGGTCGCTTTCTTGAAACAACTGTACTTTGCAAATAGCCTAGCTATAGGATAAAGAGACTGAATAAAATATATTTCAGTTGAATAGTTAATTTTTTCGCTTAATATTATTCGATTTATTTGGCTGGCTGAAGATTTACGCTTTGTTTAACAAATTTATTAAGTTGACAAAAAATCATTATAGTTTGGGATTTAGGCTTTGTTTAACAAGTTTAAAAAATTACTTAGCATTTGTATATCTTTTTCTCACTTTCTGAACACTTATAACAAAAAAAATTAGTACCATCGGAGAAAACAAACCTTCGCACATGATAATATTTATTTCTTTTGCAGATCACTAATGGAAATTCTAACGGAATGTAATGTTGCAACAAGTAGATTTTTTCTTATGACTGATGTATCATACATCATCAATGATTTAGGCGTGTACCTATGGCCTACTCTTAACCTAATTTCATTTTCCTACTCTAGCTTAATCTCATATAAGAAATACATCTTTAGCAACAACACGCCAGTACCCAAGATAGGCGTGATGTATATAAAATAGTGAATGCTTCTTCAAAGTATTTACAATAGTAGTAATGCAACTCTTGTGAAAGTTTTTAAATTATTAAGCTTTTTGGTCAAGGTTTATAATTATTATCTATTAATATATGGAAAGTTTAAGCAAGTAAAAGACCGATTAAAACTAGGAAGTTTTGTTTTTTAGTGCTCCCAAGTCTTAAAGTTAACTAAAGCCAGCTCTGTCTCTCTTTCATTCTCCCTTTTACATCTTCGAGAAGTTTTCTTCTGAGATCAAGAAACGGTTGATCAAAGACCAGAAATCACAAAAATGAAAATTCTCCTCTCTAAGTTCTCAGTTTTGTTTCTATTTCTCCTTTCTTGGACCAGCTTCACCACAACAGGTCTGCTCAATTCTCTGATAAAAGTTTTTTTTCTTTTTGTTTTATAAAGTTTTGGCTCCTTTGCATTCTGTAATAATTACTGTTGGTTCTAAGAAATCCATTGAAATCGATTAGAAAAGGTGAAAAGTAAAGAAACACTGATAGGAATTTACATTTGAAACATCCATCTCAATGCCAAGATGATGGTGGTGGTGATCAACTTGTTGAATGCATAAGCTTTGATATGATATATTATTTCACTAACCAGTTTTTTTTTTTGGTAAAATCATTAACCAATTGTTAGAAACGATTTTTTTGGTTTATTTCTGGTTTTGGCTTATGAGCTCACCAATTTGATATTATCTCTTACACAGAAGCTTATGATGCACTTGATCCAACTGGAAACATTACCATAAAATGGGATATCCTGAGCTGGACTCCTGATGGCTATGTGGTAAGAAATCTTTAACATTTTACTCCTCAAATCACAGTTTTTTAAATGCCACTTGTTATATAACCAAAATCTTGTCAAATGTTTCTTCAAAGGAGTTTATGTTTACCACACAAACTGATTCATGACATTTTTTTCCTCGTCAGGCTCGTGTAACAATCTTCAATTATCAACAATACCGTCACATTGAGTCCCCGGGTTGGCAATTGGGATGGACTTGGTTAAAGAAGGAAGTGATATGGAATATGGTTGGTGCACAAGCAACAGAACAAGGAGATTGTTCTAAGTTCAAAGGTGACCCTCCTCATTGCTGCAAGAAAACTCCAACTGTCGTTGACTTGTTACCAGGAACTCCATACAACCACCAGATATCAAACTGTTGTAGAGGCGGTGTGGTTAGTGCGTGGGCACAAGACTCCGCAACCGCTGTTTCTGCTTTTCAGATTAGTGTTGGCCAATCTGGAACAACTAATACAACGGTTAGAGCACCTAGGAACATCACTTTGAAGGCACCAGGACCTGGTTATACTTGTGGCCCCGCGAAAACCGTTGCGCCGACCAAATTCTTTTCTGATGATAAACGAAGAAAGACTCAGGCTATGTGTAAGTTTAGAGGTTTTAAAGTTTCTTTCCAAGTTATGTTTTATTTTCTTGCTTCTAATTTAACATTTTATTGTTGTTATATTTAGTGACATGGAACATGACGTGCACATATTCGCAGTTTCTAGCCAAGAAATCTCCCACTTGTTGTGTCTCACTCTCATCCTTCTACAATGAAACTATCGTACCATGCCCAACTTGTTCGTGTGGTTGTCAAAATAATTCTCAAACTGGTACATGTGTCAAGTAAGTTCATGTTCGCTTAAGGAACTTAATCTTGGGTTTGTTTGTTTTCTTAAATCATTTATTGTAACAGCCAGAAAATAGCTTCGGTAATACAAGCTTCAGGGAAGAACAACCATCAACCGCTATTGCAATGTACGCAGCATATGTGTCCCATCCGAGTTCATTGGCATGTAAAAACTAACTACAAAGAGTACTGGCGAGTGAAGGTTGCAATCACAAACTTTAATTACAATATGAATTACTCGCTGTGGAATATGGTTGCACAGCATCCCAACTTCGACAATGTCACTAAGCTTTTCAGCTTTAACTACAAACCCCTTAGTCCTTACGCTGGCATAAGTAAGCCCAAGCTGCTTTTTATTCCTTTATTCACATTTTTTTCTCTTGTTAGTATGCATAACTCTTGGTAGGCATGGGGTTAGGTACTAAAGGCCGGTTCAACATTTTTATGGATTCTAGGATAAAAAATTAGACTTTGAAATTTTATATCTTTTTTAAGTTAAATAACTTATTTATTTTTCAAATTACATGAATAATATTTTTATAAATTTTTGGTGAAAACTAAACTATATACATATAAAAATATTTTTTAGCTTTTTTCTTATATCATTATTTTTAAAATTTTATTTTTGTATAAAATATGTATATATAAAAAAAAATCGAGACAACTTAATACAGAAACATGGTCTGGCCCCGGTTGGTCGCACCATTTGTCCCACCTATTAGCCAGTCTGTCTAAATTGAAACTATGATTTAAAGCCTGGTTATAACTATTTGCGTGAAACCGTATCAATAAATTCCAGCCAAAATAAGTAATCACATTCATTTTGACTTTTTGGGTACTAAATGATCAGGCGATATATTAGCTCGGATACCCTTTTGTTCCCTATAGTATACTAGTTTTGATCGTAGGCTCGGATACCCTTATGATGCCTATAAACAAAACTAAGGGTGATTAGATTGTGATATGGAGGGTTTTTGTAGGTAATCAATTTCATGTATTTGGATCGTTCATTGCAGATGACACGGCCATTCTATGGGGAATCAAGTTCTACAACGATATGTTGAGCCAAGCCGGTCCACTAGGAAATGTACAGTCAGAAATTCTCTTCCGAAAGAGCCCGTCAAAGTTCACACTCGATAAAGGGTGGGCGTTTCCAAGACGTATTTACTTCAACGGAGATAACTGCGTTATGCCACCTCCAGATTCTTATCCATGGCTCCCTAACGCAACTCCAAAACTTGCAACCTCGCCATTCATCGTACTTCTCATCACTTTCTTTTCTGTTTTGATTCTTATGTAAGGGATTCACGTAGAAATATCGTGATTTTGACCCGGTTCATACCTTACAAGTGTGTTAATGTGAGTGACTATTATGAAGCTATCTCAATTCTATAGGGCTAATTGTATTTGCATGCTAAATGTTATTATGTCTATTGTAAGATTACATATATCAGTGTTGTTGTAGATTTATTTTTCTTTATTATTAATAATTATTTTTTGATTTTTTTTGTCAAATATCTATACTATACTAAAAGGAGGATATAAGCTCCTCTTAGAGTGTCCACGTACGCACAAAAAATCGTCCAATCAGAGAGTCCGAAGTTGCCACGTCATCTCATTTATTTTTTCGTAAAAAATGAAAAACCAATGCAAAGGAAATGATCGAACCCGGGTTAGAATGACATGAATATATGAGAGATACCACTAAGCCATTGAGACTTTCTTGGACACATATACAAGAATCACTAAATATGTAATCACACTCTTATGTACATTTACAATAATATGGATTCAACTTTCAAGACTCCAATACATTGTTTTGTAAAAAAAAAATAAGTAAGTGACTAAGCTAATATATTCTTTGAAAGTGTGAGAACATTGACATATACCACAAAGAAATAGATTTTTGTTTTCGTGACAAAGTTAAGAATTTTGTAAAAGTAAGTTTAACATATAAATTTTCGTACTATACTAAAAGGAGGATATAAGCTCCTCTTAGAGTGTCCACGTAGGCACAAAAAATCGTCCAATCAGAGAGTCCGAAGTTGCCACGTCATCTCATTTATTTTTTCGTAAAAAATGAAAAACCAATGCAAAGGAAATGATCGAACCCGGGTTAGAATGACATGAATATATGAGAGATACCACTAAGCCATTGAGACTTTCTTGGACACATATACAAGAATCACTAAATATGTAATCACACTCTTATGTACATTTACAATAATATGGATTCAACTTTCAAGACTCCAATACATTGTTTTGTAAAAAAAAAATAAGTAAGTGACTAAGCTAATATATTCTTTGAAAGTGTGAGAACATTGACATATACCACAAAGAAATAGATTTTTGTTTTCGTGACAAAGTTAAGAATTTTGTAAAAGTAAGTTTAACATATAAATTTTCGTGACAAATATGAAAAGCATAGATTTTTGTACAATTTTGACAAAACAACTCAAAACATAGTTCTCTAATGTCTTAATAAAATATTATTTAAGGGTGCAATAATTAAATATATCAATTCAATAAATTTTGTAATTTATAAACAAAACAATAACACAACAAATTTTGAAACATTTGTTTAACCTATCGATTTCTTTTCATGAGAATCCAACTAAATAAGATAAAAAAAACAATTAGATTTATTTAATTACCATTTTATTCAATTTTGATTAAATTCAAATTGTAATAATGTATCTTTTTGAAGTTACAAAAAAATAATGTTCTTTCTTTATTACACTAGCATTATATATAGATTTCATATATACAAATAAATATAATATAACAACATAAGCTTGCTTTCCCCGATTCATATGAAAACTTTTTAAGTTATCTACCAAAACAAATTAATTAAATCAATCAAATTGTTAGAATACAACAAATTAAAATATAATTTTATTTTAAATTAAATTATTTAAAAACTGATTTGATGGTAATTTTTATGACATATATATATTATGTGAAAGAAATATAAGCTTAATATGGAAAAAAATCTTAAATACAAAAAACTCTAAAATTAACAAAAAAAACTAATAAAAATTAAACTATGATATCAATTGAAAGCTTCTTAGACAATATTAATAAAATATTTAAGCGATAATAAGACAAATTTGATTTTTTTTCAGCCAAAAGTTTATTATTAATTAGCATTAGTTATTTCAAAATATTTAAGAAATGATGGACTTAAATGATATATGAACTATGAATAGTAGTACTTTGTAAAGCTGACTTAGATAACACATCTGCACATCATTTCCCGTCCTTTTTGATGCCTAAATTCAAATTTTTCAGAGCAGTTATTCCACAAAGAGATCGTATGAGAAATTGTTTTGATATTCATATTTTTTTTCTTGACTGTTAAGAAGATTGATAACTGTAAAAATGTCTCCTTCGAATATTATATGTCTATAATCGAATCTCCACCATGAGACAACTTTGTTTAAAAAGTAAATAATTTCATTTTTTTATATTATATAATAAATATATATTATTTACTGATAATAAAAATATAGTTATTCATCTATCACAAATATCTATGCAAATATGTGAATCAAGTACAACAATCAAACAACATAATGATTTCTGCAAAGAAAATTTAAAATAAATATATTTATGTTATGTAGTCTTATTTTATATTCTTTAAATAATGTAATATAATATTATACATTATTTTTTTAGAATTGAGAAATACATATATATCAGTTAGACAAATTAAACGATAATTAGACAAATTTGATTTTTTTGCTAGCCAAAAGTTTATTATTAATTAGCATCAGTTATTTCAAGATGTTTAAGAAATGATGGACAAAAAAATAGAATGGACATAAATGATATATGAACTATGAATAGTATTTTGTAAAGCTGACTTAGATAACACATCTACACATCCATTTTCAGTCCTTTTGATGCTTAAATTCAATTTCTTCAGAGCAGTTATTCCACAAAGAGATCGTATGAGATTGTTTTGATATTCAGATTTGTTTCTTGACTGTTAAGAAGATTGATAACTGTAAAAATGTCTCATTCGAATATGATATGTCTATAACCAAGTCCCCAACATGAGACAAGTTTGTTTTAAAAGTAAATAATTTTATTTTTCTTATATTATATAATAAATATATATTATTTACTGATAATAAAAATATAGTTATTCATCTATCACAAATAACTATGCAAATATGTGAGTCAAGTAGAACAATCAAACAACATAATGATTTCCACAAAGAAAATTTAAAAAATATATTTATATTATGTAGTCTTATTTTATATTCTTCAAATAATGTAATACAATATTATACATTATTTTTTTAGAATTGAGAAATACATATAAAATCTTATCCGCGCGTAGCGCGGTTAAAAAATCTAGTTATTAGTAACTATTCCCTATGCATGTAATTGACAGCCACACAACAATAAATTTCTTATGTTAGAAATATGAAAATATGGTCGGAAAATATAAAGAATTATATAAATAATGAGATAGGGGTTGTTCCATATTATGAGCGGGGATACTAAATTAAAAGGATAAAAATAAAAATACCGTAAATTAAATTCATATATTAAAATCGAGTCCAAAATTCAATGCAGAAACACTAAAATATTAGTTAACTAGCTACTAGATCAACAATCTTTTATTGTAAAAGCATAAATCTACGTATGTGGACGTTGACATGATTTAATACGTACATAGTTAGACCTAACAAAACTCATTTGCATTAATGCTTTCTATGGTATGATGAGGAAGAAAATAATTAGCATTGAAAGTTAAACCCCCCTAAGTATCGATAGATTTTTAGAAAAAATGGAGAAGTCATTAAGCAAAGATCGCAATAATTGCATCCATAATTTTCCTGACCAATTGATAAAGAAATACAATTATAATACATTGTGTCTAGTTGGTGACAACATTATTGTAAAATATTTTAGAGAAACCATAACTTTCATCAAATAAATTAAACATATATATGACTATGAATAAATTTTAATTTGTGTATATACTTCCAACTTTCAAAATCGTCCAAAGGACTAGTGAAAATGATTAAATATATTCAGTGAATTGTAGGCCATGCATGAGATTATATTTTTTATAAGTTTAGCATAGTATTATAATTTTCATAGTCTAATTTGTTTACATGTATTTAATAACTGCACATTATATATTTAACCAATTTTAAATTTTGGTTTTGATATGTATAAATAAATTGTTCTGTTAAAATAAAAAAAAATATATATATATATATAATATTATGTAAAACTATTATAGAATATTTCTATTATATGTTAATAATTCACAATTATTTATAATTAAATGTAAATTTAAGGATGCTCACTAAATGCATCAGAATTGGTAATATCTAATTTTAATGTGAGTTCCTTATATTATTTAAAAAACAATAATACTAGAAAAAAGAAGATAGAAAGTGATATTTTCAAATTAAATGAAAACTTTGAAAATTTATAAAAATCCCTATGGAAATAGGGATCCCATGAAAATATCTCACATATCTGTTAATTCAATTATGTTTTAAATAAAAACTTAATTATAAATTAATTTTTTTTAAATATTAATTTTACTTTTTGTTGGAAAAATCTCTTTTGGATTCCCATGGATAAGGATGGAGATGCTATAAAAAGTTTACATTCATCATTGCTGGAAAAAATAATCAAGAAGAGGTTTCATTCATCGGAGATGGTGCTAAATATCATCAAGATCTCCCATGTCAGCCCCTATGCAGATTCATTATATGACCCACTCGTTGTCCCACTCACTTTCTTCGACCTAAAGTGGCTAAAAGATTCTGTACAGCAAGTCGTCTTCTACAAACTCACCGAGTCATCATCATCACGCAAGTTCTTCTACTCCGTGATCATCCCTAAACTCGAGGCATCTCTTTCTCTTGTTCTCGGTCACTTCCTCCCCCTTGCGGGTCACGTCACTTGGAACCCGCAAGATCCTAAGCCTTGCATCGTCGTGTTCCCGCACGACACTGTCACGTTGACAGTGTCTGAGAGCGAGGAAGATTTCAGCAGTGTTTCAGGCAAGGGAAAACGTCTCGCGAGCGAGACACGTGCCCTGGTCACCGAGTTTCCGGCTTCTTGTGACTCGCCGTGTGTCCTTTCTTTACAAGTTACCTTGTTCCCTAACCAAGGGTTCTGTATAGGCATAACAGCAAACCATGCGGTCATGGATGGCAAAACGGTAGTGAATTTTTATAAATCATGGGCTCATATCTGTAAATCACAAACACATGGAAATATATTATTACCTGATGATTTAACTCCCAGTTTAGACCGCACGATCATCAATGTCCCTGCTTATCTTGAAGCCAAGATGTTGGTTCTTCAAGGTGAAAGAACCCTCAAGATCCCTCAAGCTGGAGAGATCGGCCATGACATATTCAGGATCACGCTTGAGTTGACTCTGGAAAACGTAGAGAAACTTAGGGAGCGAGCTAAGAGCGAGTCAACTCGCTCTCATTCTGAGCTTCACTTGTCCACGTTCGTTCTGGCTTACGCCTACATGTGGACTTGCTTGGTGAAGACGCATGGAGGCCAAGGGGAAAGACCGGTTCGTCTCATGTATGCTGCTGACTTTAGGAACCGGTTAGACCCGCCGGTTCATAAGGGATACTTAGGGAACTGTGTGTTCCCCATCGGTTGCTTCGGACACAAAGCTAAGACGTTTTTGGGAGAAGATGGATTTGTCAAAGCCGTCGAGATCCTCGGCGACTCGGTCAAAGGTTTGCGTTTATTAGGGATTGAGCAACTTTGCGAGTTGTACGTGGATGGAAAGAAGAGAGTGAAACCGGGTACACAGCTCGGGACTATTGCAGGTTCAAACCGGTTTGGGCTATATGGTTCGGATTTCGGGTGGGGAAAACCGGTTAATACTGAGTTCGTTTCGATAGACAGGAATGAAGCGTTCTCGATGTCGGAGAGAGATATGTCCGGTGGTGTGCAGGTCGGTTTGTGTTTGAAGAAACATGAGATGCATGTATTTATTTCTTTGTTTAATGATGGATTGGTAAATTAAATATTTTTCTGGCTTTTATGACTTTCTCTTGTTTGAGATCTTGTAATGTAATTTTTTCTTGTAATGTACCTATATATGCAAAGTGTCAAAGCAGAGTAATAAATTCATTGGAATATTCATATTTAGTTAATTAGTTTTTTTTGTGGTGTTTCTCGAAAGGATCCAAAATTGAGTATTACATGCATCATGTGTACATAGCAATTTATCTTTTATCTTTAATACACAAAACAACAAATATCATAAATCTAAATGTTTGTATATGAAATTGAGACGATTGATATTTTTTTCTTGATGAACAGCTAACAGGTTGGTAAGTTTATCGTATGATTCTCATCAACAAAGTAGAATCAAATCATTATATTTTGTTCGGGGATTAGTAAAGGAAAACACTGTAGTTTTAATGTAACAAATAAAAGGGCAAAACAATTAGGTGTACTAATTGTTTAGCTCACAAGTAATTCATTTTTAAATCACGAGTGCAGGTTACTCTTCACCCGGACATTTTTATCTAAAAAGTAACACTAAACCAGATCCGTAAGACAAGGAACCATGGGCTAGGACCACACATTAAAATAAACTTTTAGGCCACTGACGAAAATCTTATCTACTGTAATGGCCAGACATGGATAGAGTATGTATATAGTATGACTTTGAACTGTGACTCTTTTTATGACTAAAACATGGTCAGTGTATAGGACTTTGTGTGGTTATGATTGCACAATAATTTTTATCTAGTGTTTTTTTTTTTTGGTAGGAATATGGGAGAGTGACTCCCAGTTTATTTAAAAAAGAAACCCAAACTTCAGCTTACAAGACGAGTTTGTCGTGGCCGCAACGGTCCAGCAACATCCTCATGAACTAAAACAGCGACCTCAATCGGTGCCACAACAAAACTATGAAAACCAAACGGAAGAGTAAATGCAAAGTTAGCCAAACCATCAGCTAAGCGGTTTCCTTCCCTATATACATGAACAAATCGGACCAGCCAGTCCCTTGTCAAGAAGCCATGGCACAAGCGTACCAGAAAAGACAGCGGATGAGTGTCCCCAATCCCTATCGTAAGAAACTCCATCACCATCATAGAATCGACCTCTACCTCCAACCTTCTCACCCCTTTCTCCCAAGCAACCACTAAACCATAGTACACACCCCATAACTCCGCTAATGGTGCCGTACAGCTACCTATATTAACCGCAAAACCTCCACACCACTCGCCTTCTCCGTTTCGCAGTGCTCCCCCTGCAGCCGCCGGCCCCGGGTTCCCATGTGATGCCCCGTCCGTGTTCAGTTTCATCCACCCCACACAAGGTGGCTTCCATCCCACCATTATCTCAACCATATGTCTCTCCTTTATGTGAGCATTCTCTGCTCTATTTGCTGTTATAACTCCCTTAGCCAAGTCACGTAAGAACTTGACTCTATCTCTCCACAGTCGGGTATCACCAAATACATTTCCACATCTCCACTTCCATCCCCACCATAGAGTCAAATCGAATATAGTAGCCCACGGAACACCACCACCTGCATTGTTATCACATAGGTTCTTATATAACCATTCCAGTAACGACATTCTGAAGAAAGCCTCCCTTCTCATTCTCGGAACAAATCTCTCCCATATACCTTTTATCGCAGGACAATCACGTAACACATGTATAATAGTCTCAATTCCTCCTCTGCAAACCTGGCATAAGTCAGTCCCACTCAGGTGCCTTCGATGTCTCTTTGCATTTGTCATGATTGCTTGGTTTGCCACTAGCCAGAGGAACATTCGAACTCTCTCAGATGCTACAACGCGCCACATAGATCGAAAGAAACTCCCCATCTGCGGTCTTGGATTTTCATCTCTTGTAAGCAAGGTGTATGCAGACTTCACCGTAAACTGCCCATTCGGAGTCTGCCCCCATGCCAAACGATCCTTTGCTCCAGTAACAGTATCCACTACTACTGCCATAAGCTCTAGTCTTCTCTCAGCTGTTACAAACGGGGTAATTCTATCGAAATCCCAACCTCCACCTTCCCCCCACATATCTCTAACTGTTATATCTTCATATCCTTCTGGAAGCCCTGCAATCACTTCAGTCATGAGTGGTTGGCCTGCTATCCAACTATCCGTCCAGAACCTGATATTCCTCCCATTACCAGTGATCCAACTATGGCCCACAAGAACCACTTCTCTTATCCCCATTACCACACTTTTCCATGTTGACGAGCTAGAGCTGCTCCCTACCATCCAATATGTGTCATGTATGTCCCCCACCCCGTACTTACTTCGTAAAACGTTGGCCCATAAGCTCTCAGTATCGTGTAACAGACGCCATCCCACTTTAGCTAACAAGGCTTTGTTCATACCTCTCGACACCCTGATCCCCAAACCTCCAGACGCCTTCGGTTTGCATATTTTATCCCAAGAGACTAAGTGTTGTCCACTTCCCCACACGAAGCTCCTCGCTAGGCTATCAAGCTTCTCCAGTATACCCACTGGCATGCTAATCGTACTCATCGTATGCACCGGGATTGATGACAGAACCGACTTTGTCAATGTTACCCTTCCTGCGAGACTTAATGTTTGTTTCTTCCATCCTGCTAGCCGTGAAGCTACTTTCTCCAGTACCTCTCCAAAAGTATCTTTATTAATTCTTTTCTGTAGTATCGGCATCCCCAAGTATTTTCCCAGCTCCTTTGTTGATGCAATACCGCTTTCTCTGCTTATTCTCTCTTCTCTTCCTCTAGAGACATTATTAGAAAAGAAAATCTTTGATTTCTGGAGGCTTACTTTCTGACCAGAGGCTTTACAGAACTTCTCCAACACTTTCCTGATCACTCGAATCTGCGTCACCGATGCCTCTGCAAACATGATTAAATCATCTGCGAAGCAAATGTGAGATAGATGTGGACCACCTCTCGACAATCTTATCGGTTTCCATCTTTTATCCTCCACTGCTTTCTCAATCAGTTGACATAATCTCTCCATGCATAAGACAAACAAGTACGGGGACAGTGGATCACCTTGTCGCAGTCCTCTTGATGGCTTAAACGGCTCAGATTTTTCCCCATTCCACAAAATACACATTAATGGACCAGACACACATTCCATAATCCTCTTGACCCAATTCTCAGACAAACCAGCAGCCCTTAGTGTATCTTCTAGAAAATCCCAACGCAGCCTATCATAGGCTTTCTCCAAATCCAGTTTCAGCAGCATCCAACCCTTGCGGCCTTGCTTCTTTTTCATCGAATGAACAGCTTCCTGAACCACAACAATGTTATCCGCACTCAATCTGCCCGGGATGAAACTAGACTGAGCAGGACCAATCAGTTTAGGCATAGGCCCTGTTCGTTTGGTTGCCGCAGGTTTCGGCGGCAGCGGCAGCGGCAGCGTCAGCGGCAGCGTCAATGAGGACAGTTGTTGTTCGTTTCGCAGACGCTGACGCTGCCGCTGCCGCTGCCGCTGCCGCTGCCGCCGATTATTGTTCGTTTAGAAGACGCAGGAAGTTGAGGTCGACGCTGACGCTGCCGCAGGAAGTAGATTTTTGGGTTGTTCGTTTGATAGACGCTGCGGCTATTTTCATTTTTTCAGATTTATTTTAAAATTTTTGTAAAATTGTATTTAAATAAATCAAGTGTAGTTTAAATATATTTACATCCATTAAAATATTATGTTTACTTGGTAATAATTTTTTGGTCAATTATACAAATGTAAATTATACAAATGTAATAATTTTTTTTCATACATCATAAGCTAAATTAGAAACAAAATAATACTTCAAAATATTTATCATAAACGAAAGCTAAATATTACATCAAGTCTTAATTAAATATCACATTTAAATGACAATCAAAGTTATAAGCAAAAAAAAAATTAAATCATCAACTAAAACATTTAATACGGTAAACGACCTCTACCATATTCATTTGTGATGTTATCACGCAAATCTTCCATCGCTCTATCACCTGTCGGCTCATAAACAATATGTCCACCACCACCACCACCACCTCCACCACCACCATCATCTTCATCATCATCATCATCATCACCTTCTTCTTCATCACCGTCACTAGCAGCTTCTTCTCCTTCTCCATCATCACCATTTTGCCACTGTACAAAATCAAGATCTTCCCGATGTGAATCACGTATGAAGTTGTGTAGCGCCATCGTCGCTGTCACCAACTTAATCCACTTGACCAGACCATACTTTGGATGCTTACGATCCAAAATCCTCCATTTTGCTTTCCATACTCCAAATGTCCTCTCAATCACTGATCGTAGACCTGAATGCTTTCGGTTGAATAACTCTCTTGCACTAACTGGTGGTCCTCCTGTAGCAAACTGACCAAGATGATATCGCATATTACGATGTGGACCAAGATACCCTGTCCTGGTCGGATATCCGGAGTCAACTAAATAATACTTTCCAGCAGGAGGATGTGGAAAAGAAGCCTCGTTTCTCGCACAATGAGTCAAGACCTTGGTATCATGTGCTCTACCAGGTACACCGACATATGCATATATGAACTTCATATCGAAGTTACATATAGCAAGAACATTCATTGTAGGATCTTGCTTTCTGCCTCTGTATGCATCTGCATTCTGACTTGGAGGGCGAACCGGGATATGAGTTCCATCAAGTGCTCCAATACAATCTCTGAACTGAGGCCAATACCGATCATCGTTTCTCAAAACAGGACTCACTCTTGCAAACTCACCTTCTTCTGGTTTTAGTGTATCCTCTGCAAACTTGAGAAGAGCACTCAAGACTTCATCAAGCTTTCTTTGTACTGTATCCAACGATCTTTGATACCTTGCAGCAATATCCCTCTTCGTCTTATCTTGACCAACAGTCTCGAGAAACATCGCAACAGATTCCTCAAGGTAGACATGGTGAGACTCTTCCAATCCATATCGCTGAGCTAGCATCTTGCACAAAGCTTCAAACGTCCTTTGATTCATGCGCAGAATGTCGTAACATTGCTGATCAGATTCGTACATAAGTTGCTGAACATAACGCCATCCTGCTCCTCGATCTGTTCTATGACTCAGTCTCTCAGTAATAGCCACATCAAACAAACCAAGTTCATCATCATAATCACCATCTTCATCTTCCAACAACCATCTTTCAAGCATCTACAAAACCATATTGAATAAATCATCATCAGCCAATGCACAAATTCAAGTAAATAAATGTTCAAGATAGAAAAAAGAAACAAGACATGTGATCTGTTGCTGTTAATAAGAAACCGACCAAGACCAATAAGAAACAATATTTAAACGACTCTTTGAGGTTTAAAGACTCAAGATAACCGATCAGACCTGTTATTAACAAAAAAAAGAGAAGACACAACATTGTTATTACACAAAGCAGTACCAAACTTAAGTTCCTACTCAACAAATCCATACTAGTTTCATAACACAAAGCAGTACCAAACTTAAGTTCCTACTCAACATAAACCTCTACTCATCACGTTTTATCTTGGTCCTAAGCTCCAGAAACTTAGTCTTTGCTTCATCTGTCTTCATCGTTATGAATCCCCTTCGGCTCCCTTCACTATCTATCAGAAGCTCAATCGATGCTTCATATAAAGGCGACCACTCTCTCACTTCAGGGAGAGCATACAACATCTCCAATACGGTCTCAACACTGAATGGTTGTTCACGCTCCATCAATTGTTTTGCTAGCATATTCTTCACTTCAAGCGCAGCTGTCCGTTTTTCACAAGCCTCCACAGCCACATCTTTCTCTTTACGCCTTCGTTTTGCTCTTGAACTTCCAGAATGAGTCTGAGCCGCTGGTTGAGTTTGGCGAGGAGCTTGGCGCTGGGTTTCTGTCTCCAATGCTTGAGTCTCTGCTGCTGGCTGAGAATCAGCTTCATCCTCACCAATATCTCCACCAACTCTCGAATCCAAGCTTGCTTCTCCATGTTGAGCGCTCCAACCTTCTGCTCCAGTAACTACTACACCACCAAATTCTGCTTCAAACATATCCATGTTATCAATTTCTTTGCAGAAAGCTTTTCTAATCCCAGGACACTCCTATATAACAAAAGAGAAAGAGTAAGTCAGTGAGAAACTGAGCTAAGTTCTATTATTTCAACACAAGTACATTCAGCTAAGTTCACAAAAGAGAAAATGAGAAACTGACCCTTTCGCGCTCTTTCCACCAATCATCTGACATGTCGATCCTTCCCATGTCATCATACCCAAGTCCTGTCCTGTTCTGAGTCAGCATCCTAATCCTGATGTATTTCTTTCTACTGCTGTCGTACTTGTTCTTGTAGTCCCTCTTCCAATCAGAAAATCCCTTCTTAAACCTCAGCTCAAACGCATCCATGATGTTCTTTTTCCCTACTTTATTCATTTGCTGACCAACTTTATTTCCTTTTCTTTTCTCTTCCGCATAGAGTTGGAAAAAATACCTAGTTTCCTCAGGTTTCCAATTCTAAAACACACCAAAACAAGACACAGACCCTTAAGCATATGACCTAAAAGACCTAAAGAGAGATCCATACAGCCTAAAGACAGTTCCATACAACCTAAAGACAGTTCCATACATCCTAAAGACAGTTCCATACAACCTAAATATAGTTCCATACAAAAAAGATGCACATTCAAGCATTAAGACTAGTGTGAGAGAAACTTACATCTTTTGACGTCGACATCTTAAAAAGTGAGAGGAACACCGGTAGAGAGTGAGCTTGAGAGAGTCTGAGCTTGAGAGAGTGAGCTTGAGAGGATCTGAGTCCTGCAAAAAAAAAATACTCAAAACGATTATACCTTGAGAGAGTGAGAGAGTGTAGTCACAGAACAGAACTAATCAATCAAAAACATCATACCTTGAGAGAGTGAGGGAGACAGACGAAGCTTAGGAGAGATTGAGACACACAGACACAGCTGAAAAAAAAAACAAATACTCAAACGATTAAGAACAGAGATGATTTAGAACAGAGAAAATGTGGAAAAAGTATTTGAAATTGTACCTTCAACAACAAAGTATTTTTCTTCCTCACAACAAGAAGCTCAGACTGCAGAGAGCAAATAACGAGAGATGAAAATCAAGCAAAGACATAGCAAAAACACCAAAACATAAGGGAACTTCATTAGGCATTACAGTGCATCTCTTCGATTGTTTTTAATTTTTTTTATACCAGACTAATTGCAGCAGTAGACAAACTTTAGCTTCAGAGGAGTAAGCAAAATAAGAAAAAAAAAGAGGCCAAGCAAATGACTGATGTCTAAGAGCAAAAGAATTTGTAGAACAAATAACTAGTAAATAACAACTGCAGGAGAAGTGTAGGATGAAGCAACAACCTCCAATGCATTCTTTATTTGGATAGGATCTGGCAAGAAGCGAAAAGAGATCCCCTCAACTTTTAACAAGTACACCTGTCAACAACAACATCCTCCTCTTCAAACCTCAGGGCAATGAATTCGACATCAAACAAATAATTGTATCTGTCAAATACAAATAATTCGACATCAAACAAATAATTCCTCAAGGTAGACCAGGCAAATACAAATGTATCTGTCAGTTCCAAGCCTAGACTCTAGAGTAGACTCTAGAGCAATGCTTATCATGCAAGTAACCAAGTAAACGAACACGAGACATGAACAAGTCAACAATCAAACAAGAGCTATGAACAGAGAGAGAACCATAATTAAGCGTAATTAGAGCTACTACGATTCCATTTCACATTAAACAAGGAACGCAACAAAGCTCTTACCTTTGAGATCGAGAGAGAGCTCGGAGAAGAGATCGAGAGAGAGCTCGGAGAAGAGATCGAGAGAGAGCTCGGAGATGGGTTTGCGTCATAGATCGAGAGAGAGAGAGCTCGAGATGGGTTTGCGTCAGAGATCGAGAGAGAGCTCGGTCAAGATGCGTCGAGACGGAGAGAGCTCGAGATGCGTCGAGACGGAGAGAGCTCGAGATGCGTCGGAGATGGAGAGAGAGCTCCAGATGCGTCTATGGAGGACAAGAGAGAGCTCGAGTTGCGTCAATGGAGGAGTCGAGTTGCGGCTGCGTCGTCAGAAATGGAGATCGAGAGAGATGGAGCTGTGTCGAAATGGAGATCGAGAGAGATACGAGAGCTGCGTCAAACTTCTCCCAAAGATGCGGCAGCGTCAAATTTAGGTTTAGGTTTTTTGTAAATACAAAAAAATAATAAGGGTAAAATAGTAATTACGTTTTTAGCCGCAGATTTCATGTCGCAACCGCAGGTTTTATCGGCGTCAGCCGCAGGACGCAGCGTTCGGACGCGGCGTCAGACGCAGCTTCCTGCGGCAACGAAACGAACAAGAGTTGACGCAGATTCTTGACGCTGCCGCTGCCGCTGGTACCGGCGGCAACCAAACGAACAGCGCTATAATACTCTTCAGTCTCCCTACCATGGCCTTCGTGATAGTTTTAAACAACACATTGCAGAGACTTATAGGTCGAAACTGAGTAATATACTCAGGCTTTGTCACTTTCGGAATTAGCACCACGAGTGCATCATTAGTATTCTCCGGCAACTTCCCCGTCTCAAAGAAAAGAAGGACAAACCTGATCACAGATGCACCAACGGTCTCCCAGCACTTCTGATAGAAAACTGGTTGAAACCCATCCGGACCTGGTGCCTTAAAGCTGCCCATAGCTCTCACCGCCTTCTCTACTTCCTCCGCAGAAAACATTTTGTCAAGATCCATTCTCTCTTGTCTTGTAAGCCCCACAAATCTCCTCTCCATTAGCATTTGTGTGTCTGTATCCAAATCTTCCAGAGAATATAGTTTTCTGAAATAATCCACCGCTAGCTTCTCAAGTTCATTTGCATCTGATACCCACTGAATTTCATCTTTCTTTAGCATCTCCACTCGATTTCGCTTTCTCCTAATGATTGTCGACATATGAAAGAACTTGGTATTTCTATCTCCATGCACACACCACTTCTCTCGCGACTTTTGGAGTCAGAGCACTTCTTCTTGCTCAAGGACGATCTCAAGTTCTTTTAGTAGCTCTCCCTCCTTTGCCAAGATATCATCAGAGAGGTCTTGCTCAATTTATCCTGTATCTCTGTAATCTGCCTCAACAAGTCCTCTTTCCTTCTTTGGATATTTCCGAAAACTTCTCTGTTCCACTTTCGGAGTGTCACTTCCAACCTCTGCAAAGCCTCTCTTGTATCAATATCACGATCCCATGAAGCTGTTAGCAAGTCTTGAAACTCATTGTGTTGTAGCCATGCCGCCTCAAAACGAAATGGACGTCGACGTGCATCACCCTTCACCTCCGGTGTGAGCTGTAAATACAAAGGAGCGTGGTCTGATGCTAAGAAAGGTAAATGCCTCACACTTGCCTCCTGCCACCTGAGTCTAGACTGGGCACAACATAATATTCTATCCAGCCTCTTCGCTACAAATGTGCTTTCAGTTTTCCCTCTTTTCCATGTAAACTGGTTGCCATGAAATCCCATATCAATCAGTGACATATCATTTATCCAATCACCAAACTTTAGAGAATCCTCAGACAATCTCCCATTCCCACACTCCTTTCATCTATCCTCACTATTGTGTTAAAGTCTCCCCCAACGAACACCGGGCCCTCCGCATTACGTAAAACTTCTTCTAAAGCAGCCCATAAGCCACTTCTACGGCTCGGTGAAGGGGACGCATACACAACAACCATATTAATCACCTCTGCTCCGTTCCCTATTCGAGCATGTATAAACTGATCCGACGACTTGACCACCTCAAGCTCTCCTATCTCCTCCCTTCATAACAGCCATAAACCTCCACTCTGGCCACACGCATCCACCCGAAACCACCACTCTGGGAATAAATATTACTCCCTCTCTTCCTAAATATAAGATTTTTAGGTAGAAACACATATATTAAGAAAATTATTTTTTGTCTAGAAAGTATCATTAAAACTATAAATTAATAGTATTCAACCAATTACAAAATAGACTATTAAAATATGATTGGGTACACAGTTTTTAATAAAATAAAAGTTACCTAGAAAAATGAAAACATCTTATATATTGGAACATCAAAATTCTGCAAAACATCCTACTTTCGGGAACAGAGGGAGTATATTTTTGGTTAGATGAAATTCTAGATAAATATTATAACGGCTGTAATATTTTGGGAGAAAAGTGTCCATGGAACAGGTATCCAATGCGGTGGTAGTTGTAGAAACAATTAAACCGAGTCACTAATGACTCTAGGAGTGGGAATATAATTTACCTCTTGGAATCAGCTATCATTGAAACAATGGAGGAGGGTTCTTAACAATAGTATTTTTTTTTTGTTTTTTTTTTACAACAACCGCTAAACTAAGTAACTACGTCAGCCGGTAATATCCTTAAGCAAATGTACTGCATAATGGTTATACAATTAAAATGTTACTGTGATTCTTATCATAAATGTTACTATAATGCTTAAAATTGAAATTAGTTAGTTTGGAAATGATTCACTTTGTATTGTGATAGCTAGTATCAAGATCATATTTGCTTCAAATCTCTGGAAAAAATTGAAACACGTCTTTAAATGTTATTTAAGTTAGTTAGAAACGTTGAATCAAATTATGGTCCAGTGAAAAAAGTCACCTTCAGTGTTGCGCATGCTAGTAACCATTAGTACAGGAAAGTAAGTTACACCAAATTATTTTAATATTTTAATAAAAAATTATATTATATATTTATAATTAACGTTGTATAAATATATTTTTATTTTTTTAAGAAATTAAATTCTTATTTAAAAAAAAAATCAGATTCAAATACAGGCAATTCAAATTCTACCGACCTGCGTCCATCAAAAATTAAACTTAACCCATACCTTGACATGTAATTCAAAATTTTCAAAGCTGTCTATCCGCATGCGCTCCGTAACAGATCAAAGAGAGCGGATCCCGCAAATTATGACTCAATTTCCCATCTCTACTAGACTACTAATCATGGATATTCTACAAATTGGCTTAATTGTGACATTTTACTCGGTTAGAATAGCCACCAAAATCATTTATAAATGGATAGACAATCTTTTGACCAAAAACAAAAAGATAGAAAAATCTAAATCACGATAATGTAAAATATATATTGATGTAAAATCTAAATCAAATTTAAAAATATGTTGGTATGAGCCAGACTCACATGAAAACACTATGCACTTGTATAAACATAATATTGATGTTTCTTTTACCGCAAGGCAAAGAAGAAAACCTAACTTGTGCTCTAACGTCTCCACCTGATAAGTTTTCACCTCTAGGGCTCATGAAGCTCCTAGACAGGATCCCAATGACCATAGTTAGAGCTAAAAGTGCATCCGCCATGCTGCTCAGCGTACTCAGCCATCGTCTCTCTTGCACAAACATCCCAAGCTTGAGCTATTTCTTTAAGAGACATAGGTTCTGAAAACTCCTTCATGGACAAACCGAACCTCGATCTAGTCCTCGCTGATAAATCATCATATTTGTGTAGACTGAAACACGATAAAATAAACACATAAGAAATATCAAACATGTGTAGTTCTCTCTTGTCATCAGTAAATTTCCACTAAATGTTTTTCTTACCTAGAGTCATATGAGAGTTTCTCTAGAAGAAGGATTGGGGAAGATGGGTAATTCACAGGAACTAGTAAGCGTAATGGCTGAATCTGTGACTACATTAAACATGGGAGACATAAAGAGCTGAGGAAAGAGCAGACAAGAAGTTTATAGTTTAGAGAAACTTACGATATGTCCTGACTTGTAATGAGCTTCGAATGTGTCACTGAGAGCCACAGGAGAATAAGAACACGTGACAATTGTTCCTGGAGTAACTTCACTTGGATAAACCTCTTCATTACATATGTTTACCACTGTCTCTACAAGACTCCCATTTATATCTTTGATTTCTTGCAGGAGGGTACAAGCAGGCTGCAAGATTTAGGAGGAAATGGTCTTATTTTGAAAATGAAGGTTTGATCAATCAAATGAAACTTACAGGTTCCAAAACTTACCTCAATCTTTTGAGCTTTGGAGCCAGATGATGCGGTGGAATCAGCTTCAGATTCAAGGCTACTTAACCGTTTGTAGCTACCAGTTTGTGATATGATATCTAGAGGCGGAGTGGTAGTAACTGAGTGCACAGCTTCTATCAGACGATCAATAGGCTGCTCCTGAGGTGCTGTTTGGAGTTGGTAATCATGTGAAACAAGGGACTCAACATAGATAGGCTTTTCAAGATCCACAAGATTTGGAGAGGGAGCAAGAGACTGTGATGAGGTTCCTGTGTTGTGAAATGCTGTAGAAAGAATCTGATGGTCCACAAACTGAGGAGAAGAGTAGTTCTGTATCTGAGGCTGCTGCTGGTTGGTTTGTGGTTGTTGCTGCTGCTGACTATGCAGTAGCTGGTTGAGATGATGAAATTGCTTCTCATGAAACATACAAGACTGAGGTAGACTGATATTAGAGTGTTGATTATGACCACTTGGGGATTGTTGGTGCTGCATTGGTCTCTGAGTCAAGGTCTGTCGATTCTTGGTGAACCTCAATACCTGTTCCTCATACAGACTAAACTTATCTCTGTGACTCTCTGATATATTGTCCCTATGTACATTTAAGAACATAACAACTAGTTCCAACATTGATTTGCCTACCCTTAGCTTTTCAATAGGCTCATTTTGCGTATTTTGTTGAGGAAGAGAATCAACCTGGAAATTAACACATTTTCTTATTAATATTTCTTTTGAAAAAAAAAATATATCATATTGAAACAGTTATGTTATGTCTGAAGTACCTCCCCCAATTTTTCAGATACTTTTTGGAGCAGTGTACTCAGAACAGGCAAATACTTTTCCTTGAGGGCCTTTATCTGCAGATAATAATAGGTTTCATAGGATGAATGAATCATAGTTTCTAATGTTAATACGTTAAGAAACAATGCAGATACCTTTTGATAGGTCTCCTCCTGCCAGTCCCCACCACTTGCATTTACTGTAGAATATTGAGATGTTACAAAACAATATTGGAACTTAGGACATAATGAAAAATTGTATTCATTGATGGAATGGAATAGAATGAAACATACTATATGGATTTTCCGTAGGGGCTCTCTGTAATTGATATGGCTGATTCTGTTGGTTTGCTACGTTTTGGGTTTGGTGCAAAGAGACTGCTTCATGAAGCCTTTGTGTATCATCCAAATGTTGCTGTAAGATTCTATTCTGAGGCTGTTGGTATTGTTGTAGCATCATTGGCTGAGATTGTCCCAAACCTTGGCCTTGAGTACCCAACAAACTTGACTCATACACATTAAAGTTACCAGACTGACCGCCAGGCATGTATGTCTGCTGTTGTGACGCCAAGGATGAAGAAGCATTATTACTATGAGAATAAAGGTGTTGTTGCAGGTACATAGTATGGGGGTTACTACTCTGTTGTCCCATTTCTTGAAAGCTAACAATGTTGTTCTGCTGGGAAGGCGATACTGTAAAAGCTCCTCGTTGCTCCCAGTTGTTTTGCTGTGATGTTAGATGATTCTGCTGCGTGTCTTGACCATTCATCAGTTGACTGATGAGTTGCTCGTATTCTTGTTGTTTCTGTTCTTGAGACTGCACATACATATGTCTTGGTAAGTATTGAGAGTTTTGTTGGCCTGATGATGTTAGACTAGAGTGAACAGAAGTCTGAGGAAAGGACTGCTGAATGGTAGACAATGATGTGTGATGAGGCAAATGCTGATGAATAGGTTGTTTTAACAGACTTTGCTGGTGCTGGTGCTGCTGCATGTAAGGAGGTTGTAAGTGATGGGTGTTCTCTTTTAGAAGCTGTTGATTCACTTGACTTTGAAACATGTCGTTACAACTCTGTAGCTGCTGTTGAGGCTGAGTACAAAACTGTTTTCTTCCCTGAATCTGTCTTTGAGAATTGCTGAGGAGATGTGAATGAACTCCTTCACCCATTTGAATGTTTTGGCTCTGAGCCGCGGAGACGGTTATAGGGACCTGATTTGAGAAGCCAGAAGACTGATGAATGTTGTTTTGAGGAAACCATTGTTGGCTTGTTGGAGTCTGTGTATATGACAACGAGGTGGGAAGTGATGGCCCTTGATTCAGAGCTTGAGCTGCTGTACAGATAAAGGCATCAAAAGAAAACCTGGTAAGCTAGAGTTGTAAGTAACATTTCAGTAACTTGCATGTTCTGAAACAGTTCTATATTCTAGACACAAGATGTGAGTTCTGTTCCATCATGATTTGTTTCTGATATTAGACCCACCAATAGAGAAGTTCTAGTCCAATGCAGCAATGTTAAAAAATCATAGTGGAACCAAAACAACTATTAAGTTCTTATTACCTGGATCTTGAGTAGTATTAGGTTCATTGACTAAAGAACCAGACTGCACACTTTTGAATCTTTGGTCGAAAACCATTATCTTTTCACTGATTTTCCGCAGATAATCACTCTGAAACATAGGAAAAAAAAAGATCAACAAGTGTCTTCACAAGGGCTGAGGTAATATATAGAAACCATTTGTATATTGGTACCTTATCTGTGGCCATGCCATAGATCTTACCCTCAAATTTACAAGCAGTATTGTTGATATCATTTTGGCTATGTTTAGGAAAACATATCTTCAACTTTTCCACTCTGCACACACATGAAAACAAAGAGAATATATCATAATGGAGGTGCAAAGAATATGCTAAAACTTTTTTAAAAAAGCATGAAAGGTTGATGTTAGGTTTTACAAGGCCAATAATGAATTATAATAAGTGTTTACTGGTGTAATGTAGGAATCGTTATTATGTGCAAGCTTACAAGTTCACAACTAAAGCATGAACTCTTTTACAAGAACCTTTCTCACTTTTATGAATAGAATCAAATGATCATTTATTTTTTTGGTAAACTAGAATCAAATGATCATATAGTGATACATTTGTGTATTTGTTTATTATGTGGATAGAAGTCTTACATTGCGATAATAACCCTTTTTCGTAGATCAAACTCATGCGTTGATCTCCAATCATTAGCGTTATTGGCAAGCGAGTCTCTGCCTTGTTCGTTAGGCTTCCAGTTAGAGTATCCCTCCATTAAGTCTAGCCAGCGACAAGAATGATGATCAGAGATATCGCTTAACTAGACAAACACATAGAATCCCAATTATCAACAGATTCATATTGCAGTTTCTAATACTAAAATTTAATAATAATAATAGTAATAGTAATAATAGTAATAATAATACTTAATCTTCACAATGCCAAAAGAATGATCATGCAGATTGGTGCTAAGTAGAGCATTAACTTAAAGAGAAACCATGCCTCATAGACCCAAAATCATGACCTTAATGCAACAATTTTCGAATTAGCATTACAACTTGCAAGTGTGTTTTTGTAAGACTAGAGAACTAAACGAAAATCTAAACATAAATTGCTTTGATCATATTAACACACACAAACAGGCCAAAAAGAAAATCACATGCAAATATGATCAACTTAAGAAAATCAAAGTGTACAAGAATGATATTTCAGAACCCACAAAAAAGCTCTGTTTCAGCCTTTCAGGCTTTAAACACTCTCGAGATCAGAAAAGTAAATAGATTTTAAAAGTTTAAATGCAAAAGACAAAACCCATGTTTGGTTCCACAAAACAGAAACAAGATTATCGAGCAAACTAGAAAAAGGAGGAGAAGAAACCCACGAGACCGTCGAGATCGATAACTTGTGGAAGAAGAGAGCAAGAACATATCAAACTGAGATAGAATCACAGGAATTTTAGAGAGAGAGAGAGAGATAAGAGAAGAAGGGAACAAACCTAAGGTCAGACGTAAAAGAGCGGAGAGATTGAAGAACAGAGACTATTACACGTAGGAGGGATGTGACTTACATATATATAGTATCTGCTTTCCTCCCTTATTTTATAGTCAATTTAAAAAAAAATTTCATTCCATATATTAGAATATTGGGAATCCATCACTATATTCAAATATTGGGAATACATGCAAAGTAAGACACATATGAAAAGTACTCGGCCTTGTTTAGTAACAAATCTCTGTATATTTTCTCTCATTTGACTTCAAAATTGGATTTGGAACAACTAAAGCAAGAAACTATCATCTACCATTTTTGGAAAAGTAGTTATGATAGTTTCAACTCGATATTACGGCAGTTTAATTAGAATGAACATAGTTATTTTGCAAGCAAACGCATATCATGATGACTAAAATAAATAATTAACTATGTTAATGCCTTACGGTATTTATATTTGGTGAATTTGACA
Organism: Brassica rapa; assembly: GCF_000309985.2. Taxonomy (NCBI): domain Eukaryota; kingdom Viridiplantae; phylum Streptophyta; class Magnoliopsida; order Brassicales; family Brassicaceae; genus Brassica; species Brassica rapa. The sequence goes on from NC_024796.2 coordinate 27,160,442, forward strand.
ATAATTTTCACCAATTAAATATTTAATATAATTGGTGAAAGATTCACCAATGAAGATGACTTTACATATGGAACAAATGGTTGTTATAATATGTTGGAGGGTATTGGTGCTTAGGCTTACAATAATAACAAATACATGTGTTGATGAGAAATAATTTTTTACAACATTGCGTGTAGCAGAAAACTAACGCAAATTCATGGAGATTTATCCCTTAGGAGTGATGCCTAAGAAAGTTAATGTTACAAGGGAATAAAAATCGTTAGTGATCCCTTAGAAATCATTAGAAATCGTTCATGTTGCAATTATATATGTTTTTATTACTAAAACAATTCTTCCAAATTTTATGATGTTTTAAAAAAAAATTTGTAATACATTTGTTTGTTAATATATACCAAATTTTAGAAATATTATTTGTTTTACGTTTTGATAGTTATATACCTAAAAAAAATTTCTCTTAATTTTATAGAATTTGATTTAATATATATTAACCAAAAAAAAGATTAAAAATATTTCCAAGATTATAATTTAAAATATATACATATATATTATTTTATTTAATCTTAAATTTTACATATAAATAAATTAAAATTAAAAAATGAATATTGTAAAAAAATAATAAAATATAAAAATTAACAAAATTTGATTATAATTTAAATTTTAAATATTTTATTTTTGTACATGTCATAGAAAAATACCTAGTATATTTAAAAGTACGGAGTAATGGGCTTAAGTCAAGTTGCTCAAAGTAGTGCAGAAAATAGAGAAGTATAATAACATATGGCTAACGGTATACAGTATAACCTCTTTAAATTAATAATCTATAAATTAATATACACTAAAAATTTCTATAAAACAATATAATTTTATAGTCTCAAATTGAGATTTTGTTTCAATTAGTATATCAATAAATTAATATTTTTATAAATTAATAAAAAAATTATAGTTTTGGTGTAGTCCAACATTATTAATTTATAGAAGTGTCATTGTATTTGTTTCAGAAAGTGGTCTACTGTGTGATGATTTTTTCCTTTCACACACACGGACACGGACACTATAATTCTAAGCATAATAAACATCTCTAACTCCAAATGTAATATGAAACATAATTGCAGCTAATCAAAGGCCCGCTAATTGAACAATGGCTTTGTTGAACTACATAGAGAGAATATAGCTCAGTAGGGCTTGAATTTAGTACATAAGCCCATATAATTTAAGTATGGAATAATGAAATTTGATGCAAATTAATAGAATAGCCCAAATAATTTAATATAGAAGCCCATATAAGCTCGTACGAATATTATTGTAATTTGGGGACATTTTTTGTAGCTTAAACTAGCAAGTACTCTTTGTATATTGTATGATGTTTTACATCAAACCAACATATCAGTCTTGATTTTATACAGTTACATTGACTGAATCATTGCTTTTTTGGGATCAAAATCTTTTTTTCCAGAAAAAACTTTCTAAACTCGTATTAGTCAATTTTTGTAAGTTTTTTTCTTAATGAATTTTCTTGTGACATCTAATAAGAGTTTGTAGTTTTGTTCTTCAGTCCACTGGAACCCCCTTTTTTTTTAAGTCCACTGGAACTTTTTTTTGTTATAAATGTTTAATTTGTTTCATTTTCTAATTTTCTTAGTCTAAAAAGAAAAATGAAATGATTTTTAATCTAAATGTTAAATCAATCCACCGAAAATTGCAAGCGATACATAAGGAACTGGCTATATATTAAGTTGGAGATGAAGATTCGTGATTCAGTTTTTACAGTTTTTACTGTAATTTAATCAATTAGAGAAATTTCGTGTGAAAGAGAATCACAAGGAAGACATAATGGAGACGAAGGAAAAAACCGGCTAGTGATCACATCAAGGCACGTTGCTATTAGCGCACAGATCGTACCATAAGGACACAGAATTGATTTGGAATCAATAAGCCCACGAGGGGGCAACGTGAATTTGGGGCTAACACTCACCTTTTTCCTCTTTTGTTCTCTTCGTCATTCATTACATACCTATCAATTTCATATACACATGCGTTTGTAACTATATGCATGATCAATTATAATAGTATATATTATATCCAAAAAAAATCTATAAAATCATTTTTGTGGAAATGGTTGAATAGTCCTGAGTATTTTGTTTTTCCTGAACGTAGAACACTTATATTAAAATTAACGGTCCAAAGGAGGTTGATATTACGTATCACACCAATTAACCTAATGTGCACACTACCACAATCGAATGATATGTCGATGTAGCACTTTAGGATTGAATCCACAGAGACCAACTATTACACTTTATCTTTATGGGATCAATATCAAGCTAAAACAATATTGGGGTTTTAAAGTTGATTTCGTAACAAGCAAGTAAAAAGATTAATTAAAGATTTCAGATGATTAAAAATGCTAGCCTAGGGTGGTTTCATCGGGTGTTAAACAAGTGTGAGCCAAACAATTATTCAAGTTTAATTAAGATCAAGTCTAGAACTCGGATCACTCAAGTAGAACAGCCCACTGTCGTGGTACTGCTCCCTATGTTGATCGATCTTGATACCTAAACTCTCGTTTGGATCAAGATGCGACAGCAAGCAATAGAGGTCAAGTCCGATATATTCACAAAACACCCTAACATCTACTTTCGCTGGTTAGGGATGCAATGCTCATTCAAGTTATGTCTAGCAACCTATAACACTTTTGATGAATAGATTAAACCTAGAATCAGGCACTAAGTGGTTAACTTGATGCAAGCCTTAAGAACAACAATGAATGAAGACAATCGATTTATAACTTATTTATGTCAATCTCACGGATCTAACACCCTAACACCCTAGACTAAGCAAACTGACTACTCAGCCATGGAGCAAGAAAACACAGAGACAGAGATATAAAGCAACATGAAATATGATTGAAATAAAGTAATAGGGTTCAGGGGGTTCTTCTCTAAATCGAGAGAGATGGCCTTCTCCCTTTACAAAGTAGCAAAATCTCAAGTCTCCAACTCTAAGGTCTGGTTTCTTGTCTCCAAAACAGGGTAGAATGTAAAAAGAAAGAGAAAAATATGATATATCAAAGCCACAGGCGGCTGGGAGAGAAAATAGGGATAGTTAGGGCAAATCCCGTAATGATTGTAGTTTCCTTAAAAATCTCTGCCGCTGGAACACTCACTCGGAAGAGTCACTCGGGTTGCTCCGCTATCCGGAACAGTCATCAAGACTGTTCTGCGTGAAAACTACCAAATTGCATTGTTTTCTGCCTCTTTTGTTCCAGCTGGTCCATCTCCTATCTAATGCAACTCCAGACCTGTAATGATTCCAAAAGGACTAGGAAGACTCGATAAAGACTTGAAAACCAATTTAAAAGAATATATACAAGATGTATAAAACACCATATATCAATTCCCCCAGACTTAGATCCTTGTTTGTCCTCAAACAATGTCAAGTATCAAGAACAGGGAGAAAGGTTTGAAAGTGTGGGAACTCTCCTATTCTCAGCAACCATACTTTAACCACGAATCTCTGAACCATACAAGCAGTAAAACTAGGACAACACACCCTTACCGGAACCCCACTGACTGCTGTCCAAAAATCGGCTCCATACTCTTCATCTCAAACCTGAAAAAGTAACACTATCGAGACAGAACTCCCTACATTCATTTAAGAGTAGCGTGAGCTTCTCATCATAGGCATCATTCAGGGTGGACGGTCTAGGTGTGGAACAGGCTATTTAATGGTGGAGTTAAAAGTGTTTAGGGGCTACCATTTCATTGAAGAGGATGCAGGATATCACACAAAATGGCAAGAGAGGATAGATCCATTGATGTCCACAGCCTCTACTCGTTTTTGCTCTATCTGGTGCGACTGTTCTGATGATAGAACATGCAACTGATTGTTCTGCTTTCCACTTTCCTCTACACACTCTTCAATACTTGGTACCAACTTCTTGCTCGACTTTTCCAGTGGCTCCATGTTTCTTTTCTTTTTTCCCCTTCTCCATCACATTAATCTCGTTTTTTTTTTTTTGAATATTGTTATGGTGATGTGACGAAGAAGGAGGTAATACATGATCGTTCTGAGTGCCACTGGTGGTTCTGATTTCGCGACCATTCTGGTTCTCCACCCCTGCTCTTGCGCAGTTCATTGGTTATGGAGCGGTTGCTCCCTTAATCTGCTTGTTCTCCTTTCTTACTGAATTTCTATAACAGTAACGAGTAGCAGGCTGCGTTGATCCTTTCTTCTCCGACCTTTTTGCACATATCTGCACATATGACACTGAAAAACAAATACATGAAGGTGGAATAAAGGCTAAGGTGCAGGGTGGGAACTAGCTAAACATGAGCTAGCTACTCAGGATCAGCAAGATGGATAAAAAGGGTAAGAAGTCATGAGTGTGTTCTCGTTTCCCTGATCTAATGCCCATAACAAGAAGAATTTCAGTCAAGATTATGTTAAGTAAGGTGGAGTTAAGTCTACCCAGTGTAACCTGATCGGCTGAGAACTTCTGGAGAATCAAGTGAGATATATCAGAGTGTTCCAGATCCACATGTGTGTCTTTCGCCACTGCTAAGGTCACTGAATAAGATAACTAAAGCACGAGGTGGTCAGTGATCAACACAGAATAAGGTCCTAATTCCCACAAAATTTTGATTGGTTCAATAAAAACTTACTCAAATTGACCCAAAAGAAAAACAAAAGAAAGAAACGAGTTAGTAAACGATGAAAACCCTCCCCCAGACTTACTTCACAACGTCCCTGGTGTGAAAATAAATCAGAGAGAAGGAGAAAACAAGAATAAATTTTATTTTTTTTTTGGGTCGAGATACTTACCTGGCGCGGAGCAGCCTGACAGAGCAAGACGCGGTTGCTCCGGTAAAGGATGCTCTGGAATAAGAGCAGCCAGCTGCTTGCTCCAGTCAAGGGTCTCGGATTTTCTGATTTATGTCCTGAGACTCAACAAACTAAAAACAAAAATAAGTAAAAAGAAAATTCTAATGTTAATGACACTTACCAGTGGGTTGCCTCCCACCAAGCGCTTGGTTTAAGTCTCTAGCTTGACTTGGTGACTGGGATCAATCGGGTTGAGCAGGAGGGCTTGTTCCAAAACAAGCTCCACAATCAGACATGTTCAGCTCCAGAACTCTGCTCAACAACCCTTTCACAGCAGCTTTCCCTTTCTCCTTCAGCTCATGTGTGAGAATAGCTCTTACTTTAGAGAAAGGTTTAGAGGTACCCTTGCACTTTACCTCATACTCAATGGAGTTCTCATCACACTTGAGAGGTATCAAAGTCATTGTAGGATCTCCCTTGATCATTTTCTTCTGGACTTTCTGTTTCACTCTTGAATTCCCTCTAAATTTAGTAGGATCAGTGCTAGGATCTTCATCAGAGAACAGCCTGCTCTCACCCTTATCACCATGCTCCTTCTCTAGAACAATCTTCAGCTTTTTTACATAAGATGCGAGAGGCGTGTGATGAGGAAGATCTGGTGGGTACAGCTTTGTAGAAAACTTTCTTGTTGATGTTGGAGAAGCAGACTGTAATAACCCTCATGAGCCAGTTAATTTTTGGTCGAGAAAAACTCCGCTCGACCAGTTTTGAGTTGGTCGATCAGATTTAAAAATAAAGTCGACCCGGTGAATTAATACCTCGACGGGACTGTCTTGTGGTCGAAAGGCCTCTCATTGATAGTTCTGGTAGAGTGTTAATAATGTTGGTCGAATTTTATTTAAGCTAGGCAAGCTTAGTTGAAAGCAAGACGAGATTCGAAGGATGAGAAATTTTAGTCGAAAACTGTCCGAAATTGTCGTTAAGTTTCTTAACTAAATTCCGACCAGTCTAATACCTTCACCAGCTATTCTTCTTGCTTTCTCAGTAAATCAGTCACATGAGCTGCACCTACCTGCTTGCTTGCTTCACTAAAGTCACATGAAAGTCACAAGCTGGTTGCTTGTTTAATAAAAACAAAATAATCTTTCTTCAAAGGAGGGAAAGGACAGCAACTTGCTTTGGTTTAAGTAAACCCTCACCTGAAGCAACTTCTTATGTTATAAAACACCATCTTCTCTCCTCTGGACGTTCATAACCTGCAAGAAAAACCAGAGAAAAATTCAGAGAGAAAGAGAGAAAGAAGAGAGAAAAATTTGTGAGAAAAACTAGTTGAAAAATTCAGAAACAAAATTTAGAGAAGAGAATTGAGCATGGACAAACCTTTCTCACCATCCTGTGACTTTATCCAGTGTGTACTGGTGTGGTTAAGAGCTGAAGGTTTGGTGTCCAAGAGTTTAGAATTACCCATATTCTTCAGCCTTTGATTTTGATCGGTAAGATGGTTGTGGATCAGTTTCTTTGAGAAGTTTTGTTGGTTTACCTACACTGGAGATAAATTCTGAATAAATCCAACCATGGATTCTTGAGGTATTGATCAGGTTAATTCGTGGTTAACTTGAAGAGAGACAACCAGTCAAGTTTAATTAGTTGAGTAAAACCGGTAAGCTTCAGCTTCTTGATTCAGCTATGTTTTGATGAGAACCAATTGCTGTATGTTGGTTAACCTGTCAGGATCAGTTGTCTAAGGTCTTGTTCTCTTCAGTCTTGGTTGGTTTATGATTTAATCAGTCTCATAGAACCAGTAGACGAACTGATAAGAATTATGGGAATTAAACCGAACTGATTTGATCTTGTTTAGAACTGAAATGAGCTGAGTATGTTCTGATCTGATCTGAGCCGAGCTGAACATGGTATCAATCTGTCTTGAACCGAACTGATATGAGAGAACTGAACTGAAATGTTATGAACTGAGTTGAGTTTCTTCTTGAACCAGACTAGTGAACCTTATGTTCCAACTGTTATGTTTTGAATTCAGATGGCCAAGGAGAGTATTCGGATCAGCCGGATCCTTATGATGGTTCTAAACCGAGAGTGATCCAGAAGTGAAGTGTGATTAGCTTGAGCTCGAGTCTAGTCTTCCTTAGCCAATCTCATGGATTTAAAGGTGAGTCTAGATGATGAATGAATTATGAATGAGTATGCATGATTGCATATTGAATATTGAATATGGTTGATTAATTAAGAATTAATCATGAATTAATTAAGGGATAATCATTGATTAATTAAGGATTAATCATAAATTAATTAAGGAGTAATTATGGTTGATTGATTAAGTATTCTCCCTTGATCTATATTTATATATGAAGTATTTATCTAGTTTAAATACTTAAGAATTAATAAGAATAATTCTTTGAGGTTATCCCGAGCCTTAGTACTTGTTCTCAAGTACTAATCTATAAGTATTCTATTAATAAGTGTGAATCATGTGAAGTCTTATTGTATACTCACTCTCCCGAAAGTCCCGCATTACCGTGAATTGGTCCTGCGATATGGATCAAGGTCATGAAGACACGATGATGGGGTCGCACCCTGGAGGCCGTGTAACTGCATGCAGCGTTGGATGTTCTATCTTGGAATATCTGATGGAGATGATGGTTATATTTATTCCCCGTTAGGCTCGGTTAGCCTTGGTGGTTTTCCGGGTTTAGCATATATATATATATATATTAAGAGTATGAGTGATTGGCGGGTATCGTGGAGGTGATGTTTAAGATAGATTCACATGGATGGATTGAGAGGCCTTATAATTATATTAATTATGGAATATAATTCCACTGCATTCAAATGGTGTCGCTTGCTCGGGATACTATTGATATGTGTTTGGGTGTGGGATTAGACTCACTGAGTAAACTAGTTACTCATGACTCATTTGATATGCAGGTAACCAGTAGGTGGGAGACCTTTACTCTAGGACGGGAAGGAACGGCATTAGCCAGCGGTAGTTTTATTATCCTTGCAGTCGTTTTGATATACTTTATGTATAAGGTTTGTTGACCGAAAACCTCGAGGTTAATCTATAAGATTTTGTAAGATTCTTTTAAATGAATAAGTATATAGTGTATAAAGAATGTTTTTAAAGTACGGGTTCCAAATGATATTAGTCCTTGTCCGGACGAACCAACTATTGGGTATTACTCTTAAGGTTGTAAAGCCTCGGGTTGTACCTAATAGGATATGTGTACTTAGGCGGTTGGCCTAAGGTACCTGGATTTATTTCGGGAACTTCGGGTTAGTCGTTTATGTACACATTGTGGCTTCTCGGTTTGGTTTCAGTTACGAGTGATCGGCTGTGCATGTTCTTGTTTGATTGTTGCACGGCTGGTCGAGTCAACTTATACTTAGACCAGATCGGGGGTGTCACAAAGGTGGTATCAGAGCATGGTTATACGATGCTTGAATGGGACTTGTTTCAAACGTTTTTCGAGTCAAAATGAGTCGCAAGGATAATTCGGATGTGCTGGCTAGTTCCTTCATATTAAGATAGATAGTCATGGGTAGTTACCTTACTGTTATCTTTCATACGAGATGCATCAAGACAAGCTCGACGGAGTGGAGTGTTCTTACCAATTTTGATCCTGTTAAGATCGAGATTCCTACAATCATGATTGAGCTTTCTACCGTCATGATTCGGTTTGTTATCGTCATGTTTTGGTTCAATCCGGTCATGCTTCAATCCATTATCATCATGCTCGGGTGAGCTAACGATGTGCTCGTGTTTGCTACCATCATGCTCGGAGTTGGTATCATCATGCTTTCTCGCGGTTCCTACAATTTCTAGTGTGGATACCGATATTCAAAGATATATGAGACAGAGTTGACACATCAATTACATCTTTGGCCCGTGTTTTATTGAAGTCAAAGTTGACGTTGTTGGTGATGATCCGGTTCAGAATATCCGACTTCATATGACTTATTCTTTCGGCTGCTCAGTTCAATCCAGCTTATGCCCAAACGTACCAGAACCAGAGACGTACAAGCCTGATTGATTCAGCACTTGTTTCAATCTTAACGTTGGTGGCGGAGATAGTTCAGCAGTAGTTTAAGACGATGGACGCACCAGCACCATTCCGTTGCAACAAGACATCTTGAAGTTTGTGAACAAGATAAAGAAGTTGGGACAACACCGACAAGTACTAAACCATTTGATGTAGATTTTGTATAGAGGAAGATTTCGAATGCAACACTAGGAGCAGAACAACTAACATGGCCCATTGTTCACAAAATTGCAAGAAATATATGGAACCATACATCATCAAGAATGATACAGTAAGTTGGTGATTAAGCGTCAAGCATCTTTTGGAAAATGTTAGTCCAAGTTAGGCGGATTTCTTTCAAGAGTTCAAGATGGAGTGTTTTCTACCCAAAACATGGGAGCGATATGGAATTCGCACAGTGAGATGTTTCCGCCAAGATTTTGAAGTCAAGTTAATCTGATTTATCCATTATGGTTTGGAGGATGAGCTAAAGATCATGAAGATGTACTATTGTGACTTAGCCATTAATCTCAGAGTAACCCAAACTATAAAGCTTAAGAGCTATGAGGAGTTGGTGGAGGATCACATGAATTCTATAGAAGCCGTTTTTACTGAAGAAGTTTACTAAGTCATGCAGATTATTTAATTATCAACCTATTCAGATAGAAGGTCAGTTTCAAGTAATGAAACAAGAAAGTCGATGGAGATAATTTTTGTTGGACGTTTCATCAGATCAAGACCGAGGACCCTGAGTTGTTTTGGTTTTGGCTAGAAAGGAGAGTAAGGTGATGATTGTTCAAGTATATAAAATCCTCGATCGCTTACGTCATTTGCGCTTCGGTGGTGCCAGTAATGAGTACAGAGGTTATCCTACCATGGCCGATGAAGTTACCCGATCTTTTTGCCTATACCTAGGGTACCGCTTGTTAAACTTGTTCGCTTTCCTTACCATTAGTCACTACCTAAGTGTTTGGCTATTTGGGTAGAGCCTACACTTTATAGTTGCCTGGACCGTCAAAACCTCTGAAAAGGTCCAATCACAGGTTTGCTTCTTATCCCATTGCGTGTTGTGTGCATTTTAAAAATTTATGAATGATTAAATAAATTAGTGAAGGAGTGATCAAGGTGTCGTATGAGACCTTGCCTATGGACGGAATTTTCCGCCCATATTGTGTTTGATGCGGGAACAACACATAGATGTAGTTCTCGGGTAGTGTCATTGTTTTAGGAAGGATTCACTTTAGTGAATTCAGGTACACTGTTCTTATTCGTGGAAGTACTGGCTGCCATTTAGAGTTATGGTATGCCTTCGTATCCCATCCCCATTCCTTAGTACTTCCATTAGAGCGGTTTGTTTCTATCTAGAATGAGATTGGCTATCTAGTTATCGAGCTCAATTAGGATGTTGTTGAGGAAGGAAGTCTTTGAGAGATGACCAGTTACCGTTGGCCTGCAGTCGTATTCTACTAAGTGTTGGAGCCTCGCTCATATCAGTCTGGAGAGAATAGATAACCTTCAAGATTGCAAGTAGAAAATCAAGATGGCTTATTCATTCGTATTTGAGGAACTCAGTTGAACGATGAGAATCTAAGGAATTCATAGAAGGAACTGGGTGAAGAGAATTTGAAGAATAGTATGAGGACTGTGTCATGTACAAGTTCATAAAGTGGAGATGTGGGAGAAGGAACCCAAATTCAACCTAAAATTAAGCAGATGTGAAGTAAATCCCAAGGAAGATTGAAGAGTGCAAGGAAAAAGGTATAACCATAAGGCATATGGGAATGCTCAAGTTGTTAAGAATTAGAAGATGTATTAACAGAGAAAGTGTGAAGTCATCATACAAGAGTACTTCGTTGGTAAATCAAGTTTGGTATAGGCGGACTTGTTGATTCCTCAGTTACTAGACAGAAGAAGGAAATCAGAAAGTAATAGAACAAGACTTGGATATGCGAAACTTCAGTGAGATTGAGTCGTTCAGAAGTTTTTGAAGAGTATCTCAGATAGATAAGAAGGGTATGGAATACTGTAAGGAAATCATTCCTGGAATAAGTGTGTGTGTGTGTATTTGAGAGTGGCACCCTTGGTCTGAATCATGTTAGCGTGATTGATCGTGCATGTTCTTGTTTGATTGTTGCACGGTTAATCAAGTTGACATTGACCAGACTGAAGATGTTACCTTCACGTATGGCACATCACCTGACGTTCCATATTTCCATGTTATTGAACTGGAGGAAAGCAGATAGAAAGTTTCAGAAGTAATGGTATTCAGAGATTCAACGATGTCAAAGGAAGTATGTAGACCGCAGTATATGAAAGTTATGTGCGATGAAGAATTGGTTATCGTGAAAGTGTTTGCTCAGAAAAGAAAGAATTATTTTAGAAAAGTTGGGGAAATCCGCAAATCTGTTATTTGGTATGTACCGAGTTGTTCAGAATTGAAATGGTTATCTGTTGACCGGAACTTCTTTTAGTTATGCTATTGGTGAGCCGATTTTGCGTAATCTTATATCAGACCCAGTATGATAGAACTGCTGAGACAAGAAAACTTGTAACCCTATTTAGCCTATCCTAAAGGTCCTTTGCGGATAGGTGAGCACCATATCAGAAGATTGGAGAAAAGGAAAAATTTGTAAAAGTTCAAGTATTTGGGGAACCATCAGTTGTTTTGACACGGGCAGATGAGGATAAGTTCAGAGTTGGTTATCTTAAACTTCTTGCAGAGACTCCAGTGTTCAGTAAAAGTCTGTACAGCTATGTTTTGAGAATTCGGGGACGAATTCTTTTAAGGGGGGAAGAATGTAATAACCCTCACGAGCCAGTTAATTTTTGGTCGAGAAAAACTCCGCTCGACCAGTTTGGAGTTGGTCGATCAGATTTAAAAATAAAGTCGACCCGGTGAATTAATACCTCGACGGACTGTCTTGTGGTCGAAAGGCCTCTCATTGATAGTTCTGGTAGAGTGTTAATAATGTTGGTCGAATTTTATTTAAGCTAGGCAAGCTTAGTTGAAAGCAAGACGAGATTCGAAGGATGAGAAATTTTAGTCGAAAACTGTCCGAAATTGTCGTTAAGTTTCTTAACTAAATTCCGACCAGTCTAATACTTCACCAGCTATTCTTCTTGCTTTCTCAGTAAATCAGTCACATGAGCTGCACCTACCTGCTTGCTTGCTTCACTAAAGTCACATGAAAGTCACAAGCTGGTTGCTTGTTTAATAAAAACAAAATAATCTTTCTTCAAAGGAGGGAAAGGACAGCAACTTGCTTTGGTTTAAGTAAACCCTCACCTGAAGCAACTTCTTATGTTATAAAACACCATCTTCTCTCCTCTGGACGTTCATAACCTGCAAGAAAAACCAGAGAAAAATTCAGAGAGAAAGAGAGAAAGAAGAGAGAAAAATTTGTGAGAAAAACTAGTTGAAAAATTCAGAAACAAAATTCAGAGAAGAGAATTGAGCATGGACAAACCTTTCTCACCATCCTGTGACTTTATCCAGTGTGTACTGGTGTGGTTAAGAGCTGAAGGTTTGGTGTCCAAGAGTTTAGAATCACCCATATTCTTCAGCCTTTGATTTTGATCGGTAAGATGGTTGTGGATCAGTTTCTTTGAGAAGTTTTGGTGGTTTGCCTACACTGGAGATAAATTCTGAATAAATCCAACCATGGATTCTTGTGGTGTTGATCAGGTTAATTCGTGGTTAGCTTGAAGAGAGACAACCAGTCAAGTTTAATTAGTTGAGTAAAACCGGTAAGCTTCAGCTTCTTGATTCAGCCATGTTTTGATGAGAACCAATTGCTGTATGTTGGTTAACCTGTCAGGATCAGTTGTCTAAGGTCTTGTTCTCTTCAGTCTTGGTTGGTTTATGATTTAATCAGTCTCATAGAACCAGTAGACGAACTGATAAGAATTATGGGAATTAAACCGAACTGATTTGATCTTGTTTAGAACTGAAATGAGCTGAGTATGTTCTGATCTGATCTGAGCCGAGCTGAACATGGTATCAATCTGTCTTGAACCGAACTGATATGAGAGAACTGAACTGAAATGTTATGAACTGAGTTGAGTTTCTTCTTGAACCAACTAGTGAACCTTATGTTCCAACTGTTATGTTTTGAATTCAGATGGCCAAGGAGAGTATTCGGATCAGCCGGATCCTTATGATGGTTCTAAACCGAGAGTGATCCAGAAGTGAAGTGTGATTAGCTTGAGCTCGAGTCTAGTCTTCCTTAGCCAATCTCATGGATTTAAAGGTGAGTCTAGATGATGAATGAATTATGAATGAGTATGCATGATTGCATATTGAATATTGAATATGGTTGATTAATTAAGAATTAATCATGAATTAATTAAGGGATAATCATTGATTAATTAAAGATTAATCATGAATTAATTAAGGAGTAATTATGGTTGATTGATTAAGTATTCTCCCTTGATCTATATTTATATATGAAGTATTTATCTAGTTTAAATACTTAAGAATTAATAAGAATAATTCTTTGAGGTTATCCCGAGCCTTAGTACTTGTTCTCAAGTACTAATCTATAAGTATTCTATTAATAAGTATGAATCATGTGAAGTCTTATTGTATACTCACTCTCCCGAAAGTCCCGCATTACCGTGAATTGGTCCTGCGATATGGATCAAGGTCATGAAGACACGATGATGGGGTCGCACCCTGGAGGCCGTGTAACTGCATGCAGCGTTGGATGTTCTATCTTGGAATATCTGATGGAGATGATGGTTATATTTATTCCCCGTTAGGCTCGGTTAGCCTTGGTGGTTTTCCGGGTTTAGCATATATATATATATATATTAAGAGTATGAGTGATTGGCGGGTATCGTGGAGGTGATGTTTAAGATAGATTCACATGGATGGATTGAGAGGCCTTATAATTATATTAATTATGGAATATAATTCCACTGCATTCAAATGGTGTCGCTTGCTCGGGATACTATTGATATGTGTTTGGGTGTGGGATTAGACTCACTGAGTAAACTAGTTACTCATGACTCATTTGATATGCAGGTAACCAGTAGGTGGGAGACCTTTACTCTAGGACGGGAAGGAACGGCATTAGCCAGCGGTAGTTTTATTATCCTTGCAGTCGTTTTGATATACTTTATGTATAAGGTTTGTTGACCGAAAACCTCGAGGTTAATCTATAAGATTTTGTAAGATTCTTTTAAATGAATAAGTATATAGTGTATAAAGAATGTTTTTAAAGTACGGGTTCCAAATGATATTAGTCCTTGTCCGGACGAACCAACTATTGGGTATTACTCTTAAGGTTGTAAAGCCTCGGGTTGTACCTAATAGGATATGTGTACTTAGGCGGTTGGCCTAAGGTACCTGGATTTATTTCGGGAACTTCGGGTTAGTCGTTTATGTACACATTGTGGCTTCTCGGTTTGGTTTCAGTTACGAGTGATCGGCTGTGCATGTTCTTGTTTGATTGTTGCACGGCTGGTCGAGTCAACTTATACTTAGACCAGATCGGGGGTGTCACACAGACTCTCTTGTTGGGCATATCGATGGTTGCTCCAACAGTAGCCATGAATGTTCTTCCAAATATTAAAGGCATCTTATGATCCTTGTTCATCTCAACAACTGGAAACTCAGCAGGAACAATGCATTCCCCTACTTGAACATGAAGGCTGCGGATGGTTCCATATGGGACTGCTCTGGAAGAGTTTGCAAAGGTCAGGGTCAGCTGAGAACGCTCAACATCAGCAATACCTAAATCGTCTACAATAGCCTTTGAGACGAGATTCACACAAGAACCAGAGTCACACAGAGCATCCTTGAAGGTTGTTCCTGCGATGGAGCATGGGAAAACAAACTTTCCAGGATCATCAAACTCAGGCAATACCTTCAATGCTGGTGTAGACAATGCTTTGATATAGAGGACCTTGATCTCCTCTTGAGTCTCTCTACAGTATTTAAAGAACTGGAGCAATGGACGAATCTGCAGAGCATCTTCGAATGCAAGTTCTTTAGGTAGCCTTCTCACCATCTTGTTAAAACCTATCAACTGCTCTTCACTAATGGGATCCATCAGATGTCAAGGTGGAATTGGATAGGGAACCTTGGGAACATAGACTCGAGATGGTGGAGTCTCAGCAGGTTCGCTAGGAGCAGTCACTCCAGAGCTAGCAGACTGCTCTGCTCTCTCTTCTGCACCTGGAGCAGTCTCAGCAAACGGCTGTTCTATTGCATTACAATGCTCAGTCCTAGGATTTTTATCAGTTCTTCCAGGGAGCGTCTTTTGTTGCCTCTTGACACTCTCAGTTGTTTGAGCAAGCTGAACATCGATCTTTCTTATGTGGATCGCAAGATTGTCATACTTGTTATTCAGCTCAGTGAATATGTTGCCCATCCTGGTATCCATTTCTGTGGTTACCTGATTCAACGCCTTGGCCTGAACCTGCTGACCCTGCAACAATTGTTGCATCATCATACCCAGACCCTTCAGCTCATCTGGTTGACTGTTCCCGTCAGCTGGAATAGCTTGCTGATTGCTCTGCGGTTGCCGCTTGTTCTGGTTCTGAATATCCCCAGCCATAGCTTGCTCCATGCTGAAGACGTGCCCTTGGTTGTTTTTCAGTAGCTGATCAACCTTGGCAGTCAGCTCATCTATTTTCTAGGCGTCAGAACTGTTCCCTTTCATGGAACAATCACTCTCTTCTTTTTTATTAGCTGAGCTAGCAGCCATGTTCTCAATCAGCTTAAACGCTCCAGCAGTGGTTTGAGTCATGAAATCTCCATTGCTCGCAGAGTTTAGAGCACCTTGGTATTTCCAGTCCACTCCATCATAGAATATGTCCAGGAGATAATCATCATCAAATCCATGGTGAGGACATTCTCTGCGATAGTCATTGAAGCGCTCCCATGTGTCGCAGAAAGGCTCATTAATGAGCTGTCTGAAGGAGGTGATCTTGTTCCTCAATGCAGCTGTTCTCGCCTTAGAGTAGAAATGGCTGAGGAACGCTGATCGGACCTGTTCCCATGAAGTGAGAGAGCCGGTAGGGAGAGAGTTCAACCACCGTGCAACTTTTCCATCAAGAGAGAATGGGAATAACATGCACGTGATGTAGTCTGTTGGAACACCATTCACGCGAGTGAAACTGCAAACTTTTTCGAAGCTCTCAATATGCTCCATTGAAATTTCTGTAGAGAGACCAGAGAACACCTTTCTCTGTACTAGACCGATCAAAGCAGGCTTGATCTCAAAGTCCTACCTGGTGCAGAGTGGAGGAACAATGGCAGAGCGCGTAGTAGGGATGTTACGCGGAAGGTTTCTCTGCCCGATTGGAACAGTCTGCGCATGTTGTTCCTACTGCGCGAGAGCAGTCTGTTCAGCAGCATCCTGCTGAGCTTGGATGGTCTGCTGCATTTGTTGCATCTACTGCAGGATGAGTGCCATAGCCGCAGCGAGATCATCCTGATTGGCGTGATCACCCATAGTGGTGTCAGTTTGCCTTGGCTGTTGACGATTTGTTCTTTCTAACCTTGCTAGCTCCTGGTTGGTAAATGTAACTAACTCTCCTTGTGCGTTTCTTCGAGTATGTCTACTGGTCCTGCACCTGGAACATTAGCTGCAACAAAAAGGATAAGGCAAGTTAGAGGTCTTAGACTAAATAAATAACCGAAAAATAAAGGTAAAAAGATGGTCCCCGGCAACGGCGCCAAATTGATATTACGTGTATACGCACACCAATTAACCTAATGTGCACACTACCACAATCGAATGGTATGTCGATGTGGCACTTTAGGATCGAATCCACAGAGACCAACTATTACACTTTATCTTTATGGGATCAATATCAAGCTAAAACAATATTGGGGTTTTAAAGTTGATTTCGTAACAAGCAAGTAAAAAGATTAATTAAAAATTTCAGATGATTAAAAATGCTAGCCTAGGGTGGTTTGATCGAGCGTTAAAGAAGTGTGAGCCAAACAATTATTCAAGTTTAATTAAGAGCAAGTCTAGAACTCGAATCACTCAAGTAGAACAGCCCACTGTCGTGGTACTGCTCCATATGCTGATCGATCTTGATACCTAAACTCTCGTTTGGATCAAGATGCGACAGCAAGCAATAGAGGTCAAGTCCGATATGTTCACAAAACACCCTAACATCTACTTTCGCTGGTTAGGGATGCAATGCTCATTCAAGTTATGTCTAGCAACCTATAACACTTTTGATGAATAGATTAAACCTAGAATCAGGCACTAAGTGGTTAACTTGATGCAAGCCTTAAGAACAACAATGAATGAAGACAATCGATTTATAACTTATTTATGTCAAGCTCACGGATCTAACACCCTAACACCCTAGACTAAGCAAGCTGACTACTCAGCCATGGAGCAAGAAAACACAGAGACAGAGATATAAAGCAACATGAAATATGACTGAAATAAAGTAATAGGGTTCAGGGGGTTCTTCTCTAAATCGAGAGAGATGGCCTTCTCCCTTTACAAAGTAGCAGAATCTCAAGTCTCCAACTCTAAGGTCTGGTTTCTTGTCTCCAAAACAGCGTAGAATGTAAAAAGAAAGAGAAAAATATGATATATCAAAGCCACAGGCGGCTGGGAGAGAAAATAGGGATAATTAGGGCAAATCCCGTAATGATTGTAGTTTCCTTAAAAATCTTTGCCGCTGGAACACTCACTCGGAACAGTCACTCGGGTTGCTCCGCTATCCGGAACAGTCATCAAGACTGTTCTGCGTGAAAACTACCAAATTGCATTGTTTTCTGCCTCTTTTGTTCCAGCTGGTCCATCTCCCATCTAATGCAACTCCAGACCTGTAATGACTCAAAAAAGACTAGGAAGACTCGATAAAGACTTGAAAACCAATTTAAAAGAATATATACAAGATGTATAAAACACCATATATCAGAGGTATACTCGATGGCTAGGTGAAATCCGAAGACAGCTAAAACATAACAAAAGATACTTGTGGTAAAGGAGAGATGAGACCCGAAGAGAATCTATAACAACTTGTCTTTTGGACCCCAAACTGATCCTGCAGAGCACCGATCCTAACCCCTCACATGTAAGCTCTAAGCTCTCTCCAAATAGGTGAAGGGTTAAGGTCGGTGCTCTGCAGAGCCAGCATAGAGTCCACGGGAGGATGGGGTCCACAGGACATGTTGTTACAATAAAAATCGATTGTTATGTGACAATTCGCCCCGTGGGCACAAGGCTGACTTTGCAGAGCATGACTCTAACCCTTCACTTGTAAACACTTGTGAGGATAGTCTTGATGTGTTTCATCCAAGTCACAATGCTTGAGTGTTACGTGCACTGGGATTCACCTGCTTTTGAGAGGTCTTCTGGCTTCTCCTGCTCTTCATCTCATCCGTCAAGCTCTAGGATGTTTTTTTGTTGCAGATTTGAAGTCTTCGCTTATCCTCTGATTTTCCATTGCGTCGCGTGGCCGGATTCATGAGCATTTATACCCCATGCACTTGATCATGGTCTCATCCTTCATTTTTTTGGCAAGTGTGAACATCTTGATTAGTCTATAAGTGAGCGTTCCGAGTGGTTAGTGGTGTTGTTTTTAATCGAAGTCTTCCGAATGGGTTTTTTGATGTCATCGTAGCTTGAAAGAAGCTTTGGGGTTGTCTTCAGCAAATCAACTCCACTTATCATGCTCCTAGATACTTCAAGCTTAGTCCAGGTATTATTAAGTGCTTGTGCAAGAAACAAAAGGTGATGTTTATTGCAATAAGCTTAGTTCTAAATTTTGTTCATCTATATTCTTAGTTCTTTGTTATTGCAGTAATTAGGATCTAAATAGCTTTTAAGCATATGAGATTTCAAGTTTATTGTAATCAGACTTCCATTACAGGTTAATAAATTTTTATGTTCTTGGCAAAAAAAAATCTTATAACCCTTCATGCTAATTCAAACTAAATCCGAAATTAGTGAAGTCAACTAGTACAAGAACTATGACTTAACGGAACTAGCAGACGACGTCCATAACACAAAGCTACCAAACCTAGATTGTAATATATCTATCAAACCCTATGAATATGACTTGTCATATCAATACATACTTTCGATATTTTGTTGTTAGTGTGGATGTCTCGACCGAGTCTGAATAAACCCCTAAGACGTCGAAGCCGATGAATAATCCAACTCTAATTTTTAAATGAGGTGTAAACAAATAATTTCGCATGGCTAAACAAATGATAACTTACTTTTCCATATATTTGATAAAGAAAACAGAGGTTAATATAGATGTGCGCCTAGAAGAAAAAAGAAAGAAAAAGAAAAGAAAAAGAAAAGGAGGGGGGGGGGGGGGGGGGGGGGGGGGGGGGTGGGGGAATGCAACTAGTTTACTCATCATTTCAGATTATTATTTTTGCTCATTTGATAGAACCATTGTTGATATGGATGAGAGGATATAATATATTCGTATCCTTTCTAAAAATAAATGTACACACATATCTATTAATACTGAATATTTGAAAATGAAGAAAAGCTGAAGACGATAGAGAAAAAGAAACAACAGCCAAGACAAGCACTTGGACATGAAACAACCAAAAGAAAATGTAATGGGGACCTTCACACATGGGTGTTATAAAGAGAACTATAGTGGAGCCAACCCCAAAGCTCAGCTATAAGAATATTTTCTAGCAGTGTGTTGGTTATTCTTCTTAGTTTCAACATTGATGAAAAAGTTTTTTTAACTTCTTATCACTTTTTCTTTAAAAATAAGATGTATGGCTTCTTCATCTACGATTGTAATGCGTAAAGCCCTTAGCAGTTTTTAACAGACAAAAAGTGTGGGTAGTTGCAAAACATTGTGATGCATGTGACTTTGGTTGAACTTGTGCATCCATCAAATCCATGTCTAATTATATATAGATCCCTACATAGATATGATATCAAAGTATTATGACTTATATCCTTTTCTTCGTAATTAAGAGCTAACAACTAAAGTAATAATATCAAATTAAGTTACGAACGTTCTAATGTTTCTCTAGTAAATTATGGGTGGGGGTTTAATATTTTTCCTTATTGGTGGAATCAAGCAAACATGTGTCGGTTTTCTTTTGCTTAAAATTTTCCATGTTAAACTAAGAAGGGCCAGATTTTGGCACAGAACGATGAAACATTAGCTTTAGACTATAATCTCCAATTTCTTTTAAAAATTTCTATATATTATTATAAACCTCTAAAGTACATAAAAAGAAAAATTTACTAGACTTCTTAAAAAATGTTTCAAGCCCTAAATCTGATATCTGACCCTAAAACTAAGAGACAATGACGCTTTTACATAAAACCAAAACGAGTGTGCTTATGAGCTTATCCTAAACTTATATAATATAAGCTATATTTCTTTATCATTCGAAAAATCCATTACAGATTCATTGTTGCCAGCTTCTTATACAGCAAAGGTGTATAAATAAATAATGTACTTTTGACAAAAAAAAATAAAAATAAATAAATAATGTACCAATATATAAAATAATTGCATATTTAAATCATAAATTTAGCTGAAGCCCGCAGATTCGTTATGGATGCAACGCAGCCACCACAAGGATGGCCGAAACCACCATATACTGGCCAATTTAATGGTATCCCACTCTTTTGAGTATATCGAGTTAATTTACTCTTTTGATTTCCTTTAATAGACCAATCTTATAAAATAAAATCTGAGAAAAATTATAATTAAATTTTGATGCAGAGATTATATATGTAAAAAACTATGTGTCACACTGTAGGATTAGTGCTTAGCCATTTCGCTAGGCTTGGACTTTTAGCTTACAACGAAATATTATGCCACTTTAGTCTTCTTCAACTTTGCCTTTTGTTTCCTTTGAAAAGGCTTCTTATCATTATTACTAATCTTTGTTTAGAGCCACGTAAAATATTCCTCCTATTTGGGGATTTTGACCGTAGGATCTGGGAGTCAAAGATTTTGAGAGGACTATTTAATATTAGTTCGGGGGAGAATCTCAGGAAAATAAAAGACAAATATTCCATCAAAATAACATTGTAGATTCCCCGAATCAACAGTTATTAAGCCAACTTATTTCGTATCAAACCATACATGGTATATATCTTCGGAAGTGATTATGTTTCTTCATATGATCTACTTAATTTATACCACATGTTTTGGTGTTTACCATTCAAACCATGTGCACCTGCGCATCGCGCCCTAGCCACTTTGATGCGCTTAGTCAAGTCATCCTGATTGAAAATATCCTCGAGCGTTGTGATATTTAGTCCAATTTTGACTTTGTCAAATCAAAGTCAAATTTTCACATGGAACCCAATTTATTATAATAATTTTCACATGAAGAGTATTGATATCGATTATCAATGCTCTCTGCCGCCACAATTATATCTACAGTTCTATATCTACACCAATTTAGATTTGTATTTTTTTTAAATTTACAGTCTTTTTTAAATCCACAATACTTTTTTAAATTCATGTATTTATAATTGTTCCGCATAGATAAACTTTTACATTCTTTTTTTTTTTCACACTAAAAGTTTCATTCAACATTGAAATATACAAAGGTGGAATAGATACAGACCGACAGTACAAATGAATAACTCCGGTAAAAGTAGCCGGCGAAAACAACAAGTTTTCCCAGAGACATAAAAACCATACACATAAACCTTGATTACAACAGACCCTAATGAAGAACAAAGGATAATTCTATTGATGCCCATAACCTAAAATCGAAACATGCATGTAGTCATCAAGAGATTTTTTTGACGGAGAAGAATCAATGGACTCCAATTGATTAGTCCAAAGACTAGCGAATCCTCCTATAGTGAATAAGCCCAAACATATTGAGAACAACAGCTTCGGAGACAGGCAACATTGAACTACAAAAGTTCATGAGAAAGAAACCGGACTCGGCGGAAACGAAGAGATTTGATTCGAACCACCAAACTGAAGCTTGATTAAAGATTAGATCTCGAACAGATCTATAAGTTAATGACAAGGAGCGAACTTTTCACCTCGGGATTTCACCACTCACCAGAAGACGAGCAAGGCAGAAGATCGAACCAGAGACGAAGCAAAGAAATCTTGAGACCAACATGCAAATGATCCGACAGAACCAGGGACCAAATAGAACATCGAAGGGTCAGTCAGAAAGCACATGCATCAAGGTGATGAACAAAGGAAGATCAAGAGCGAGCCCCAATCACTCCATATAGGAAAAAGACTAGAACAAGATCTAGATTCAACCGTTGAGAGAGACAAGAGAACCAAAAGAGATCTAACCCGACAAACACAAAAGAAAACAGATCTGAAAGAACTAAACCGAACTCCGGCTCTATGAGAGCAGCCGGAGCCGGAGAACATAAGAACTGGTTGGGGTCTCTAGAGAGAAGGCAGAGGATTTACAAAAAAAAAAAAAAACTTTTACATTCCAAATTTAAAGATTTTAAATTTTTTTAAAATTTAAAATCAAAACAAAAAAAAATCACAGCTACAATTAAAAAATAAAATCACAGCTACCAATCAAACTCTATATTACAATAACATGCTTCTCTTTCTACTTGTCAAGTCAAATTATATTCTTATTTCTTTTTTTTTTTGTAAACTAATTATATTATATTCTTATTTCAGATCAAGAATCTCAAGTTCGTAGCTACTAATGCAATTTTGGATACAAAAAAGATGACATGTCAATACACGAAGATGAATTTTCATATTTTATTTAAGATTTGAAAACACGGTGTTTTATTTATTTTTTAAACGACAGAATTAGTATATTTGTCTAACTAATTTACTACTACCATTTAAGGAAAAACACCCACTAGAAACTGGCGGAATCAAGTGATCTAAACATTAGATTTTGAGGAGAAGAGACAGTATGTTTATTGACAAAAATCTAAATCCAAGTTCAATTGAGATTCACATGGGATAACGTGGAATCTAGTGATAAGTTTCTTGGGCTTCCAACTTAAAACCAATTGGCAATTAGTGGATTGATCCAAGTCACTTATATATTACTCAAGTCCCTTTCATATATTCGATGTGGGATCTTCTCTCCAATACCCTCTCTCGAGATAATGGTGCGTATAACCATTAATCTCGCAGAATCCATCATACCCCCTCCGAAATCATGCTTTTATTTTCTAGCGATCTCGGCGGAACTGAGCCTTCTATGGGCCATCAGCTAATGGGATGATCGGGCCACTGTCCGGGCCGGATTAATGGGTCAAGGTATTGGGCCCGCTCTGATACCATGATAAGTTTCTTGGGCTTCCAACTTAAAACCAATTGGCAATTAGTGGATTGATCCAAGTCACTTATATATTACTCAAGTCCCTTTCATATATTCGATGTGGGATCTTCTCTCCAATATCTAGGCTTAGTACTTTGAAAACAAATCTGATATATTGCAAATCAGAATAGGTGATGGGCTACTCACTACTAGTGTGGTAGTGTACAGAAGGATGAAAAAAGTGAAATAGAATGGAGTTGCAAATATGAATTGAAACTTCTATTTTTGACTTTTCGACATTTTGTTCAAAAATGGCTAAACCGTGCATTTATTGAACCTTGCGCATTTCGGTTCGACATTAGAATTCAGTTTCATTACTGATTACTCTTTTTCCAAGTATTTACATGTATGCCACAGTACTTATAAGTTATAACGAGGTTTAACTTTCATGAAAAGAGTAAAGATAATTGAGAAAGACAAGTACAAATGCATGTTTTTCCACATTCGACTGTAAAAAACTTGTCTTTTTTACCAAAAAAAAAAACTTATGTCTTTGTATACTGTCAATATTTTATTTAGTTTTTGAATAATATAATATGTGGATTTGAATTTGGATGGTTTTGTTTGTTTTTACTTGTTATGTGAAAAAGTTAAGCAGCCCAAGAAAGAAATAAAGAAATAAAGAAAATGAAACCTTAGTCCGGTTTAATCTTGTAGACTAACTAAACCAGAGTGACCAGTAAAGACTAGAAGAAAGTCCGTGAAGGATAAGGGTGACAGAGAGAGGAGACATTGTGGTCAACTTCAGTGCATAAAGACATGGGTACGTGGATACCAGTAGCCACACGTGCGCTCAATCATCAAACTTATACATGCATACATACACATATAATAATATGCTTTCAATAAATAAATATATCAAAATTCTTATTCTCACCGGAAGGCGACGAGTACTTCCAGACAAACCAACTAACATTCTTTAAATTACTTACTTCATGTCCCATTCTCCTGCCCTTTTCTTTTCTGATTCAATTCAATTTCTTGTTTTTTTTTTTGTTTACAACCAAATCAAACGA
Source organism: Brassica rapa (assembly GCF_000309985.2). Classification (NCBI taxonomy): domain Eukaryota; kingdom Viridiplantae; phylum Streptophyta; class Magnoliopsida; order Brassicales; family Brassicaceae; genus Brassica; species Brassica rapa. The sequence continues at coordinate 27,184,579 of NC_024796.2, forward strand.
GCATTTAGCTATTTACTAAGTTTCTTCACTAAGTATTAATTTCGAGATTTATGAAAAAAGTGGAGATTACTGGAATATACTAAGTTTTTCTTGTGACTTGATATACTAATTTATAAAACCGGAATGTTTTTGCACTTTATTTCTTCCAAAACTCTACAAATACTTTAAATTTTATGTGTGTTGATATTAAGTTACATCAATTTCTCGATATTTTTTTTACGTTAAATCTAAATATCTAAATAGGATATTTTATTTGTTAACTGTCAAAGTGTAACATTGATCTGTGTGATGTTATATGTTTTACTATATGTTTGATATTTAGTATTCTAATATTTTTGGTCCTATGTAAAACTAATATCTAAATGACTTTTTTGATAAAAGTACACCAGTAAACTTGTATTTGGCATTAATGTTTTACACTTAGAGTTTAAGATTTCCTTTATAAATTTTTGAAATTAGAAATTAAACATTTTTATCTCTATTTTTATAGTAACAATTTTTATTTCTCCCCTTACAAGAACTGTTACTGACAATGATCTGAGACAAGAATGCCAAAAACATCATAACTGTATAAAAACATGTTTAGTAACATTTTCTGTAAAACGAAAAAAAAAAAAATCAAAAATGTCATTATAAAAACAAAGAGATAAAAAATGTTTAGCGTATAATTTAAAAATAATAATTTGTTAAGAAATTTTTAAAAGTTATAAACTAAATCTTAAATTATAAATGTAAAATATTAATGCCAAACAAGTCTGATCTTAAGCAGTACTTATAACCACAAACAATATTAGCCTGTTCTTCGACCAGTATTTAATTTGTCCAAAATAAATCGATATAACTGTCATAGTGTTCTCAAAACGATGTTCTAGTTTGCAAAATCATAAACATTGAAACTTATAGTTTAATAAAAAAAATTATTCTTTCGCTCAATTGTTAAACTGTCAAATGTGCATTACAGAAATTTGATCTCAGTGCACATTTGATAGTTTATTAGTGTGAAGTTTTTAACACAGTGCAAATAGATAGTTCTGACAGAAAAAAATGCATTTTATTATTCTGCAGGTTGGAAGTCGAAATTGCGAGTCTCAAGACTGCGCAAATTGAAAAGAATCAAAAGATGTTTAGCTTGTTTTCTCATATTGATTGTTTACATTTATTATACAACTATATGCCTCTCTTTTTTTTCTTAAACTCCAGTATTCCTTATTAATTGTGTGCACGAATATGGTCATCGTAGACCTAAAGAAGACGAATTCGCTATCAAAACTGATATCTTCGGTATGCGGGGTGATACAGCTTTTAAAACTAGAAAAAAAAATTATAAAATAAATAAGTGCAGTTATGGTAAATTCTTTTTCACCTTGTTCTAGCTTTTTAGATTTACCAGTGTGAAATATATTTACTGTGGAACTATCTACTAGACCTTTCTTTTATCTACCATGGACGACGTTTTGAGACGAAATAGTGAGTTTGATTTGTAGGTTTTCTCTTACGAATAGGTGACCAGTTTTAGTTTTGTAGATCGATATTCTACCTAACGAGTGTCCGCGTATAAGACTTGTAAATTTTTTCCGGTGTTTTTTTTAGCATTTCAAGTTTTTGTGTCTTTGAACTCAGGTGTTTAGTTTTGATTTGGTTTTGCATGGGCTCCAATTTGCAACAATCTCTGATGTTGTTGTAAGTTTATCCTCACACATGTTTGTCCCGATATTGTGTATGTTTTAACTTGGTTGTGTATCCTTCAAGATTAAGTTTGCCTAAATCATTGGGTTTTTTGTTATCTTCGATCTCATGTTTCTCACGAGTGTGAACGAATTATAATCAGTCAATTAGTTTCAATTTTAGTAGATGTAACTCTCTAATATTTATTTTTCATATTATCCTACCTCGTTATTATTATCTCCCTTTTTTGAGCTATTGATATTATCATTTTCTGCCGATTTTTGTAATCCACGATGTATAAAAAATTTAATAAAATTTTGAGTTAAAGAAAAAACTAAAAAATTCAGATTTTAAAATTCCTATAAAATATAAATTTATTCATTTATATAATAATATACAAATTCTAGAACACATATTTATCTCAATACATTTTTCTGTTAAATTCTTTGTTTTCTTCGAATTGATCTGCGTTCGTTCATAACAGTATACTTCTTTTTTTCGTAACAGTATACTTCGTTGACAACTTAGAAACACAAATCCATACATTATAGGGATAATTAATCAACGTAAGGTTCAAGAATAACATGCTATTTAGATACTACTATTTTGGTGGAAATACTTCAAGCACATTTAGATACTACTATTTTGGTGGAAATACTTCAAGCATATTAAATCGTGAACTGTAAACTTTCATCTCTGATATATAACTTCACATGAAGTTTTGTACCAATAGAGTAATTTTTCTTTTGTGCAACCAATAAGTCGAATAAGATAGGGAATCGAGTTTTCATGGATTTATAATTTATTAATAATTAAACTTTTATCAGCGGCTAATAAACTGGAGTAGTATATTGCACACATGCATGAACCACACGAACACAACCAAAAAGACCAACCAATCAACACCAGATTTTGCAATAATGAAAATGGAAAATTATTTGAGAGAGAGAGAGAAAGAAAGGGATGGGAACACAAGAGGACAAAAAGAGGCCCTCGTGCAACTGGGAAATTTTCAATGTACTGTACTACAGTGCAGCTTTTAGTTAATGGCTCTATAAAAATAAATCGAGTTTTTGATAAGAAGAATTGATATATTCTATTAATTTGCTACTTCAATTCTCACTGATGTGCAGATAAAGCATACTACTTTTTAATCTGCGCGTGTGGATGGGCATTCCTCCTCTGGTCTCAATCGATGTACACGTACATGAGTTCTATTCTAGCTACCATAGTTCACACGATAGACATCGTTTTTGTCACATCGACATTCATTTGCATTTATGAATGTATGGGTCATGTCACTCTTTAAAATTTTCTTCACAATATATCTAGGACTTAAGAAAAATTGGACATGTATTCTAATTTGGATTGATAAATTTCCTAACAAGTTTTAAATCGCAATACGTGCAATGATCCTGGCAAAGGTTAAAACTGACTAGAATAGTGAAACGATGAAAGGCCTGACTAGAATATAAACATTATTGATATAATGATAAGATGGACGACCAGGAAAAAAACGGAAAGGTGCTCAACTTGACACATCCCTTTTAAATTGAACGTATGTGTTTTGAAGTCTCACATTTCTTGTACTCTTGTGCAATAATTTCATTTCCCTACGTAAATATATTCTGAAAACTAACAAATCAACCGACACATATCTTCCTTCTGTACTATTATGAGTCATTCTAGTTTATTTACACGACCAGCAATCAATCGACAACGCAAACACTTGAATAAGTGGAAAGAACCGATGAGGTTTTAGTGGCAAGCGAGCTTTGAGTTGTTAAATAATCTGAATTCGAAGATATCTCACTACGTTCCATTGTGTGGCCACGCTGATATAAATTCATTGCAACGTTCATTTGACTATCCGAAGAAAAAAATCATTTGTGGATTGCACATCTTTTGGAGATTAATCTAAAATCTTCTAAAATTTGGAATACCTCATATTAAAAAGAAAAAAACATATAAGAAGTAAAAATGATAATCAGGAGAAAAAATAATTATATCAAAGGACTAATTTTTTTATCAAATCAAAGGCCCTTGTATGTTTGTAATTTTCACACGAAATCACTTTAATATAGTGACGTGACTAGTGAACTTGTCTTTGGTTGCAAAATACTAGAACATATACTGAAGCTGGTGTGTAAAATAAAACTTTTAATGATTTTACACTATCATAGTGTCAACTTCAATAATAAACCTTAATTCTGAGTTCTGGTGAGAAAATAAGGTTAGATATCAACTATACCTTAGTTTTGATAGTAATGTAAATCATTGTTGTTCATTGGATTCTGGAAAAACTACTTCGTTAGGATTGGTGAATTGCTGCGATTCTTCCTGAATAGCTTGGATTCTCCCATCGAAAGTTGCTTTGAAAGTCGTACCTAAACTCTTACGACTGAATATGATAAAGTCTATAAAACAAAGAGCTGCTATCATTTTACATATATAAACATTATCTAAACTTACTGAGGTATGCGTACTGAAGGTACATAATACCTATACCTTTCTTTCATCCCAATTATATAGAAATCATTAATGTTTTTGTTTATAACAAAAGTTACAAAACCCATAATGATGCAACAACAAAGTAATAAACTTAATTACCTGAAAAGAAGAATCTTCCCCCACCCACTACCAAACAAGCATTCATGTCTGAGATCCTGAAGAATGAGATCGTGGTTTAAGTTATACTCCCATCCTATCTCTTCTTTTTTAGAAAATGTCATTATAACATTTTTTCCTTGTATTTAAAAAAGTATCATTTTATATTTTTAATATAATTTTTTATACATAATATTCTTTTTAAACTAATTAATAGATGTTTATTTAATTCATTTTAATTTAAATAAGAGTATATTATATTATATATTTTTAGTTTAGTGATAAAAAAGTTCCGGTTGGAGTTTCTGCCTTAGGTTTGAGTAGTATTGGCCATCTCTAGACGTTTTAAATGGCAAAAAAACTCGGATTCTATGAGTTTTGTGAAATTAGTTTTTGAACTGTAAAGCTTTTATGATCCCCACTATTATAAAAAATATATATTTTGTTATCAGTTTTAATCCACGTGGAATATGTCAATTGCGAAACGGAAAGAGCAGTGCTCTGCATCCCCTTTTTTCCTAATCTTAATAGTGACTTAAATTTTTTAGTTATTTATCTTTTGAATTTCAGCTTAGAAAACCTTGTCGCGGAAACGTAAATGAACTTTTCAAGAAATAACGTCGTCTTTGAAAACATGATTAAAACAAAACTGATGCAACGTAAATACTATCTCCGTTCCACTATAAATGTAAATCTATCTAGTCTCTCTCTCTCTTAACATAGTGGTGCCCTTTAGGTGCCTATATAAACAATGCCACACAGAACCATTTAGACCCAAATCAGAGAACCTTAACCATCTCTCTCTCTCTTTCTCTCTATCTATCACTGGTTCTGTTCGAAACAGAGGAAAAAAAATAAGAGAAGATGGGTATAATGATGGTGATTTTGGGTCTTCTTCTGATCATTGTATGCATCTGCTCTGCTCTTCTCCAATGGAACCAGATGCGATATTCCAAGAAAGGTCTCCCTCCTGGAACCATGGGTTGGCCAGTTTTTGGTGAAACCACCGAGTTTCTCAAACAAGGACCAGATTTCATGAAGAACCAGAGACTCAGGTACCTTAAGTTTCTATTTTATTAGCAAACTCTGCTCATGAGCCATTTGGTTCTTGCCTAATATTTTTCTTCCTTTTTTTTGGATCAAATCAAGATATGGGAGTTTCTTCAAATCTCACATTCTTGGCTGCCCAACAATAGTCTCAATGGACGCAGAACTCAACAGATACATTTTGATGAACGAATCAAAAGGGCTAGTCGCTGGTTACCCACAATCGATGCTTGATATCCTTGGGACATGCAACATCGCGGCGGTTCATGGTCCGGGCCACCGGCTCATGAGAGGCTCATTGCTCTCTCTAATAAGCCCAGCTATGATGAATGATCATCTCTTGCCTAAGATTGATGACTTCATGAGAAGCTATCTTTGTGGTTGGGATGAGCTTGAGACCGTTGATATTCAAGAAAAGACCAAACATGTACGTCCTTGCCTTCATTTCGCTTTCTTCTTTCTTTGTGTTTAGACATTGAATCTGAATATCTGCTCTGTTCCTTAATGTTTTTTACAATGTTCTAAAAATTGGTTGGGCCTATGTGGCAAATTGGACATAAACAAAACGATATTTAAAACGATTTATCAAAAAATTGGTTTAGGCTACGCCCTACTAAACACTAATCTCATATATATCGCCTAATTACTGATTAAATATTTCTTGAACCTTGATTTTTAATATATCAAGAATTTCTTGTTTTTTTCTTAAATAAATTAATTTTTTTTTGTTTCGAACGCACTTAAATAAATTAATTATTATCATTTTTTTTGTGAAAAAATGAAATTAATGTTTACTCATTTTTGTTGTTGTTGTGCAGATGGCATTTTTATCATCGTTGTTACAGATAGCAGAAACTTTGACAAAACCAGAGGTTGAAGAATATAGAACAGAGTTCTTCAAGCTTGTTGTAGGAACTCTTTCTGTCCCAATCGATCTCCCGGGGACAAATTACCGATGCGGAATCCAAGTAAGTTACTCAGAATCTCGCTCGACATCGAAAAACATAAAAAGGAGAAAAAAATGAAACATACTGATGTTTTTCTTGTTGCTTTTTAGGCAAGAAACAATATAGATAGGTTATTGACAAAGCTGATGCAAGAACGAAGAGAGTCGGGAGAAACTTTCACAGACATGTTGGGTTACTTGATGAAGGAAGAAGATAACCGATACTTGCTATCTGATAAAGAGATAAGAGATCAAGTGGTAACGATCTTGTATTCGGGTTATGAGACGGTCTCTACAACTTCCATGATGGCTCTTAAGTATCTCCATGATCATCCTAAAGCTCTTGAAGAACTCAGGGTATGCTTTTATTTTTTAAGAAATATTAAACCGGATTTTAGGGTTTATATGGTTTTATCTGGTTCGGTTATTGATTCTTGGTTTCGGATTGCAGAAAGAACATTTGGCCATAAGAGATAGAAAACGACCTGACGAACCGCTCAATCTCGACGATATAAAATCGATGAAATTCACACGAGCTGTGAGTATTTTCGTACACAAATTAATTTATTAATATTTATTATTCTTGATTTTGACATTGTGATTTTATATTTTTGGACTATCTTAATAGGTGATCTTTGAGACATCAAGATTGGCAACGGTAGTTAATGGTGTCCTGAGAAAAACTACTCACGACTTGGAACTCAACGGTAATATACAATTGTAATTTCGATTATCAAAATTAAATCTAAAAGGAATTTTTATCATTATTATTAGTTTCCTTTTTTGGGTATGTGTGTGATTTAAAAGAGGGAATAAAAATTGGGCATGTGGACCTTATATTATATCAATTAGTTACACATTTAAACCAACCAATCCAGCAAAGCAATCATCTCCCGTGACTCTCCATGTTTTTTTTTCAATTACTTTGACAGGAAAAGATCAAGCTATTTATTTTTATTTTACAGTTTTAATAAAAATGATTGTATCTGTATTAATATGTGTGTTTTATAAATAATTACAGGGTATTCAATCCCAAAAGGTTGGAGAATTTACGTATACACAAGAGAGATCAACTATGATATATCTCTGTATGAAGATCCTATGATCTTTAACCCATGGAGATGGATGGTTAGTATTGCAATACCTTGTTGGTTTTTTCTCCTCTTTTGTTTTGCTGTTTGAAAACATTTGGCTCACAGAGAGGGCTTCTTTGGATATTTAAATACGCAGGAAAAGAATTTGGAATCAAAGAGCTTTTTCTTACTCTTTGGGGGTGGAGCAAGACATTGCCCTGGAAAGGAACTAGGAATTTCTGAAGTCTCCAGCTTCATTCACTACTTTGTTACAAAATACAAGTATGTTCTTAATTCATGTTTCTTTAATGTGTAAATATCTGATTTGTTTGTTGTTGTTGTGATTGATGATTTGAGATCTTAATGTTCTGATTTTTGTGCAGATGGGAGGAGAAGGGAGGAGAGAAACTTATGGTGTTTCCAAGAGTTTCTGCACCAAAAGGATACCATCTTAGGGTTTTGCCTTACTGACTTTGTTTTGTCCTAATATTAAAATTATGAAGATAAAGTTAGGTTTTTGTTAGGGTTAATTAACCTATTTTACTCTCAAGGTCTTAGAGGAGATGGATTATGTACAGAGGAATATAGAAGAAGCTAATAGAAAATAATATATTTTAAAATGTTGAGCTCAGTCTCTTATCTTGTAAAGTTGCAACCCATGACTAATTTTGTTCCAATAACAATACTTGTTATACGTTTTCTGATGTTTAATGTTTTTTTAATCTGAAAATCACATGTTCGTGGAACAATATGATGATAGTACATTATAGAGTTAACTTTAAGAGTAACAGAGATGTACATCTGTTTGACAAACAAAGAAAAAAGTAACAGAAATACGTAATTTGAACCCACCAAAACTATTGACAATGAATACAGTAATTAGTTAATCATTTTTTTTTTTTAAAGTTAATCATTTATGATATGATCATGGGAAAACGGGCTTAACATTTATGATCAAATAAATCGGACTGACTAATAGTTTATGCACTTGACTGAGCCCATCATAGCCCCCATTGGACTTATTGACGACAAGTATACTTAAAAACGAATCCCCACAATCCAAATTAGTCAATTAGATAAGACAGCCCAACTCACGATTCGAAGGCAAACCATTTAGTTTCACAACCTCTTCTTGCATCAATTCTACGTCCGAGATGTGGTCATTCACTGCCAAAATTCGTCAGATTCGATTCCTCCTTTCTCAAAGGCTCCAATTATGCTGTGGAAAAACTTGAATACACGGAAATATTATCAACTGAAAGAAAAACGAATTACCGCGTACTGAGCTCAAGTGAAATGCACGGAAAACGAATTACCACGAGACTAATCCTACAAAGAGTTAAATGCACGGAAATATTGTCAACTGAAAGAACAACGAATTACCGCGAGTCTTGCCTTAGTCATTCACACTAATCTAATTATGTAGTACAAATGACTAAGACAAGAACACACAAGAATATGACAAAATTAGTACATAAGGAGAAAAGGGCTAAATTAGCACTAATTAAAAAATAAAATGATTAAATTATTTTAAACTTTAAACTCTTACTGCCTAAATACTAAACTATAAATATTAATCATTAAACTCAAATTAAAATAGAAGTAAAATTTAAATTTAAATTAGTGCTATTTTTTCATTTTCTTATTTGTATGCTAATTTGGAATAATAAATTAAGTGTTTTGGTGCTAATCTAAAGTATTTCTCAATTATATATGTATATGTATGCATACATTCTCTTGTTTTTTTCAACTTTTTAATCGTCCGCACACGTAAATAATTGAGACATTAGACTGAATATTTAATACTTACTTCTCTTAGACATTACACGTTAGCTTTTAGTTTTAAAACTTCTTTCAATGGGTCTTACACCTCATTCACCCTCAATTCAATTAACTTATTTTTAGTAAAAATATACTTTTAATATCCTTGCTTTATACTATATTTAATTATGTTGTGGTCCTAATCCTTCATGTGTGGAAAATCATCGAAACATCTTCAATGTATGATGTGTCGACCAGCTATCCAGTCTTATGATGTCGCCACAGTGATTTGAGGTTTACTAGTTCACAGAATCATAATTTAGTGATATGTGTTTTTTCTTGATTATACCACAGTTGGAGAAGCTACTAGAAAGGTCGGATTCGATGGCCTGAATGAAGAAGCTCTGTTGCAGAGTTGCTTGTCCTCTGGTTGGAGAATAATGTGAGAAGGTAAGCTGGACTGATCAGTGTGATACCGATTGTTCCTCTCCTTCCACAACTCATAGATAACGGTGTGCCAAGCTAGAATATAGAAGCATGATCTTGCAACTGCTTACAGTAGCTAAGGGTATTGTAAACTGTTGGGAAAAATAGCGGATACTATTTTCTTTGAGAGGTTAAGATGGAATGTAGACGGTTTATGTTCGAGATAACCTTCGTATTTTAGGAAAGGGATTTTTAGTAAGGCTTGTGTTTGGAGATTTCTTAAAGACTTTTGGAACCTTTTATGAAATGTTTTCTTTCTATTACTTTGCTTGATTCTTGGATGATTACAAGTGAACTAGACATCCCTATTTATACTAGTAAATGGAGACTACAAGTTAGTTCTAGAACACTCCATCTTCTACACACTTCCTTTTCTACACACTTCTTCATCCTTCTCCATTTTTCTCTAGATATTTTTTTTTCTTCTTGGGCTTCTTGGTTATAGATTAAACTTGGGCTAATGAGGGAAAACTCAACAAATCTCCCCCTTCCCGATTTAGCCCGAGACAGTCGTCATGCCGGTGCCTTTGCAGCAATCTTCAAACTTTTTGATAGGTAATACCTTGGTCATAAAGTCTGACCAGTTTTTGTCGGTGTGTACCTTGTTGAGATGTATGAGCTTCTCTTCAAGAACTTCTCGGATCCAATGATGCCGAATGTCGATGTGCTTCGAGCGGGAGTGAAACTTTGGGTTCTTTGCTAGGTGAATAGCACTTTGGTTGTCACATAACAAGTTGTACTTGTCTTGCTTCACTCCCAATTCATGTAAGAAGTTCTTCATCCATAGCATCTCTTTGCACGCTTCCGTTGCTGCGATATACTCTGCTTCCGTGGTAGATAAGGCAACACACTTTTGTAGCTTCGACTGCCATGAAACAGCTCCCCCTGCAAAGGTAGTTACAAATCCTGATGTTGATTTTCTTGAATCTTTATCACCAGCCCAATCTGCATCGGTGTAACCGTTCAACACCAATTTTCCATTGCCAAAACATAGACACTTCTTCGTTGTGCCTCGTAGATAGCGTAGGATCCACTTAACTGCTTTCCAATGCTCCTTTCCTGGATTCGCTAGAAAGCGACTCACAACTCCTACAGCATAGGCAATGTCGGGTCTGGTGCACACCATAGCATACATGAGACTTCCCACGGCTGATGCATATGGGGTAGTCTTCATTTCCTCTTTCTCCTTCTCACTTGTTGGACTTTGCTTTGAACTTAGCTTGAAATGTCCACCAAGTGGAGTGCTCACCGGCTTTGCTTTGTGCATGTTAAATCTCTCCAACACCTTTTCAACATATCGTTCTTGGGACAACCATAGAAGCTTCTTTGGTCTATCCCGAGTGATCTTCATTCCAAGAATCTGTCTCGCTTGCCCCAAATCTTTCATCGCAAAACGCCTTCCCAAATCTTTCTTCAATGCGGCTATCTTGTTGCGATCTTGGCCAACAATTAACATATCGTCAACATAGAGCAATAATATGAGAAAGTCGCCGCTTTCATACTTCTTTATGAAAACGCAATGATCATTCTTGGTTTTCTTGAAGTTATGATCCACCATGAAGGAGTCAAACTTCTTGTACCATTGTCTTGGGGCTTGCTTGAGGCCGTAAAGACTCTTCTTTAATCGGCACACCAAGTCTTCTTTTCCTGGAACCTTGAATCCTTCAGGTTGCTCCATATAGATCTCCTCCTCGAGTTCACCGTGTAGAAAGGCCGTCTTGACATCGAGTTGTTCAATCTCCAAGTCTAGAACTGCTGCTAGACCAAGAACCACTCGGATAGAGGACATCTTCACTACTGGAGAGAATATTTCTTCAAAATCTATGCCTTTCTTCTGGTTGAATCCTTTCACAACCAATCGGGCTTTGTATCTTGGATTTGAGCTTCTCTCCTCATACTTCAACCTGTACACCCACTTGTTCTTCAAGGCTCTCTTTCCTTTTGGTAGCTTCACCAGCTCGTAAGTGTGATTATCATGCAAGGATTGCATTTCATCTTGCATGGCTTCAACCCACTCATCTTTATGAGTGTCTCCTATGGCCTCTTCATAGCTTTGAGGCTCCCCCTCATCTGTAAGATTGACGTACTCATCTCGATAGTATCTTACAGATGGTCTTGTCTCTCTTCCAGACCTTCTTGGCTCATGTTCTTCCTCTGGCTCCACTTGATCTTCTTCTTCACCTTCATCACCATTCGGATCCATGATGGGATCCCCTTCGCCATCATCTCCAATCACTTGTTCATGATTTTGGGACTTATAAGAATCTTCATTCCTTACAACCCTTAGCTTTGGTTTCTTTAATTTGTTGATGTCTTCGATTGTTTGATCTTCGAAGAAAACAACATCTCTGCTCCGGATAACTTTTCTGTTAACCGGATCCCAAAGCCGATAGCCGAAATCATCTCTTGGTGACCCAAGATAGATGCACTCTTTAGTCTTGGAGTCTAGCTTGGCTCGTTCATCCTTAGGGATATGGACGAACGCTCTGCACCCAAACACCTTCAAATGGTTGTAAGAGATCTTCTTACCCGACCAAACTTCCTCCGGGACATTGCCTTCCAAAGGAACTGATGGTGTGAGATTTATGACGTCCACTGCAGTCTTTATGGCTTCTCCCCAAAATGGCTTGGGTAGTTTAGCGTGAGAGAGCATGCACCGAACTCTTTCTGTGATCGTTCGATTCATTCTTTCAGCTAGCCCATTCAGTTGCGGCGTCTTTGGTGGTGTCTTCTCCATTCTGATTCCATGAGCTTTGCAAAATGCTTCAAAGGGACCTCGATACTCTCCACCATTGTCAGATCGAACACACTTGAGTTTTTGACCCGTACTTCGTTCTGCTTGGGCTACAAACTCCTTGAAAGCATCGAGAACTTGATCTTTTGTTTTCAAAAGATGTATCCACACCTTTCTTGAATGGTCATCAATAAAGGTGACGAAATATGATGCACCTCCATTGGATTTCTCGGACATGGAACATACGTCAGTATGCACAAGATCAAGAATATGCTTTCTTCTCATAGGCGTAGACGATCTTCGGAAAGCGACTCTATGTTGTTTTCCGGCTAAGCAATCATGACATGGTGAGAGAGAGAGACCTTTCATATCGGGAAGAAGTTTCTTGCGAGAAAGTATGTTTAAACCTTTCTCACTTATATGCCCGAGTCTTCGGTGCCATATATCCATGTCATCACTTGCGACATTTACTTCTTCCTTGCAAAGCTTGGCTTGAGTCACATATAATGAGCCTTCTTTACTTCCTCGAGCCATGATCAAACTTCCTTTGGTTAGCTTCCATTTGCCACTGCCAAAGTGGCTATCGAAACCGGCATCATCAAGCTTCCCGGTTGATATGAGATTGAGTCGAATGTCGGGAACATGCCTTACATCCTTGAGAACTATCTTACATCCTGTGTTTGATGTAAGAATAACATCCCCCTTTCCAACGATCTTGCTTCTTCCTTGATTTCCCATTTGAACATTACCAAAGTCACCACTTTGGTAGGTTGTGAAGAAGCTTCTATGAGGGATGACGTGAAAAGAAGCACCAGAATCAACGATCCATGAACTATCATCAGAGCTAAGATTACATTCTCCAATGAGATATAATTCTTCGCTCTGGTCTTCCACAATGGTGGTAGTCTTGTCTTCATGCTTCTTTGTAGGATTGAACCGGTCTGGTTTGATATTACCGGTTTGTTTGTCTTTCTTGAAAAACCGACATTCCGACTTCATGTGACCCGGCTTGCCGCAATAATAGCAGGTAACTCTTGGACGTGACTTGGATCTTCCTCGAGATTGGTCTCGTCCTCTGCTTCTGTTGTGACCACGAGTCTCTTCTCTACCCCGTCTATCAACAATGTTAGCTTCTGAATAAGAGCTCGAACCTCGCTCCTTCCTGCGAACTTCTTCATTTAGAAGGCTATCAGTGACGGTGTCCATGGTAAGCTTTCCCTCCGGTGCTGAATTGCTTAGAGTGACAACTAGTGTGTCCCAACTCTCCGGTAGTGAACTAAGGAGTAAAAGGGCTTGCATTTCGTCTTCAACCTTCATATCAACTTTGTTAAGTTGATTTACGATCCCCTTGAAATTGTTCAAGTGCTCCATCATGCTCTGGCCATCCTTGTACTCTAACTTTACCAACCGTCGAACAAGAAGAGCTTTGTTTCGAGGTGTTTTCTTTTGAATCATGGATTCAAGTTTTGTCCATAATTCAAAAGCATTTGTGTAGGTAGAGACATGTTCAAAGAGAGATCGGTCGACATACTTGCGTATTACGGCAACCGCTTTTCTATTAAGAATCTCCCATGCTTTATCATCCTTTCCTTCCGGCTTATCCTTCATGATGATGGGCTCATGCAAATCTTTGCAATAAAGATGATCTTCCATCATCGGTTTCCAATAAGAGAAGTTGTCCGTCGTGAGCTTGAACATATCACCTTCAAAGGTAACGGTGGCCTCCATCTTCACTTCTTCAAAGATAACCGGTAACCTGGCTCTGATACCAGTTGTTGGGAAAAATAGCGGATACTATTTTCTTTGAGAGGTTAAGATGGAATGTAGACGGTTTATGTTCGAGATAACCTTCGTATTTTAGGAAAGGGATTTTTAGTAAGGCTTGTGTTTGGAGATTTCTTAAAGACTTTTGGAACCTTTTATGAAATGTTTTCTTTCTATTACTTTGCTTGATTCTTGGATGATTACAAGTGAACTAGACATCCCTATTTATACTAGTAAATGGAGACTACAAGTTAGTTCTAGAACACTCCATCTTCTACACACTTCCTTTTCTACACACTTCTTCATCCTTCTCCATTTTTCTCTAGATATTTTTTTTTCTTCTTGGGCTTCTTGGTTATAGATTAAACTTGGGCTAATGAGGGAAAACTCAACATAAACAAACGCAAATTAACCTTAAAGAAAGTAAAAAGGTTAAAGAGAATAAACGCTATTGAAACAAATATCTGTTTAGGGAATTGTGTAAATAATTTATAATTTCTTAGATCCGTATATATTTACATAATCTCATAAAGATCAATAATTTATCTGTTTAGGGGATTATGTAAATAAATAAATTTATAAAATTTTAGACCTATAAATGTAAATAAATAAATTTATAATACAGATCTAAAATGGTAAGCAATCTAAGCAAATAACTACACGATGGCATCACTATGTACCATGGTAATCTTTCTAGAAGCTTCTTAAATCTTAAAAATAAATTTAGATTTAGTTATTAGTATTATTATTTTAAGTATATATTGTAGTATTTGTTTTCAAGATGTAATTTCAATAACTTTTTCTTGAGTTGTGGATCCTGTCGTATAAATATGATTTTGCAATGGTTTGCCAGCCTTAACTTATATATATGTGTGTATATAATATATATGCACGAAAAAATCAGAGTGCTTAGTTTACTTGAATTATTGTTATGTATAAATACAGTTGAAAAATTATTGCAAGTGTTACAAAAATAAAATTGTCGTGTACAGTCTATATCAGAACGGCTTTATAAATACTAGGTAATAACCCGGGCTACGCCGCGGGATCTTTCTTTACGATTATAGTTTAATATGATGAAATTACGTTCTTTTGTGTAAGTAAATAATTTTATTAATACCATTCATAAGTTTTGTACTTCGAATTGATAATCTAAACATATGTTACACATTGCTAAGAATTAGAAATAGGGTTAACAAAAGTTAAAGTGATCTAAAGGATCACCTGCTCTACGTGTTGGTTTAGTATATGAAAATTATTTTAAGTAAGGATTTTATGTTTTTTTGTCATGTATCAAATTTGGATAGTTCTCCTCCTTGTCTATCTTGTCTTATCAACAAATTGATAAAACATTGAATTCTTTATTTTTATATCAAACAAACTGATGAAAGATAAAATTCTATTATATGTATATTCTCTTTGAATTTTATATATTAATATATATTACATTTTATGTTCATTTTGATGTCTTTTTATGTTTCTCATATTTTAGAATTTATTTACTTTTTGTCAACTTAGTTAATTATATTATGAAGAATGAAGAAAAATCTATTATTTATTCTATAGAAGAACTTATCCATATCTATCTCACTTACCGTGAATATTATATTCGAATCCCCAATCAATGCCAAGAAAATGAAGAGAAATTAACTTTTTTTTGTCATTACTACTCATCATTTTCCACTTTCCTAATGCTTATGAGAAGAATTTAAAGTTTTATACTTTAATTGGCTGCCACAAAAGCGAAAATCTTTTATGTTAGCTTTATGTTAGCTTTGTGTATATGAGACTAAACAAAAATAAGTTTCACCATGACATAATATATGAAAGATTTATTCAAATAGCAAGAAGAATTGATTTATGTATTTTAAGACGTTAGACAAGATTTTATTCAGTTACAAAAATTAAACAATGCTAATTTATTTAGTGTAAAGCTACTTATAATCCCACAACATAAAACCTAATATACACTTCTATATCTATAATATATAACAATTACATAGCCAGAAAAAATTGCATAACCCAAATAACAAACTATTACTTATTCAAAAAAAGCTTGAGAAGATTACCGCAAGTAGAGAATCTAAATAAAATCAAATAAAATGTGTCATATCCATAAAACCATAAATGCATATTAATATATGATCAAATCAAACATAAGGTTACCAACCTGATTATAATTTTGGACTCTGGAATTATGCAGGAGCTCATGGTAGAGATAAAAGAAGACAACAAAACTGAAAAAAACCTTTGGATACAAGCTGTCTCGAAATCTCTTGAGAATATGAGTGTTTTTAGACCTCACCTCCTTCTACGTACCTACAAGACGTCGTTTGTAAGTATTTATCTTCTTAATTCATTCATGATAATCTCAAGAGGGTTTCTGAATGCATCGCTGAAGAAGAGATGTTGTTAAATCATGTTGTTTCATTCACAAAGAGAATCCTTTGTTTTGGAAGGCGGAGAAATGAGTGTTCTTGTGTCACCTTTTTACTCCCTTATCTTCATCTAGAGCTTTGCAGGAGAGTCGGAGAAGCAAGCTCTTACCTATAAATCCTGCAAAATTCTGTACTTGTGTCACAAAAATCCAGTTATGAGGAGAGTTGCATCAATTGTTAATAGAGACTGCCTCCAAATCTCTATCAAAGTGGTGTCTGAATGTGACATTTTGTTAATCATAGTTCCATTTGAGACATTAACTCTGAAGAGTCGTTTATACACATTCTCTTCCAAGTTTTGTTATCTAATCAATCAATCAATCCACAAAACGAAAGAAACAAAGAAGAGATCCAGAAGAATTAAAACTTATTTTGTTTCAGATCTTTATCTTTATTGTTTCCTCTGAGCCTTTTAAGCTAATATTTCTTCAAAAACAAAACCATAATGCACAATAATGATAGTGTTCTTGCATACCTACATACTTCTTACTTGATCTTTGTGTATCTCTAGTCACTAAGACTCTTTTAAACGCTCCAACAGGTACAACAGTTTAGACTTAGACACCATATAGAATAGTTGAGAGCCAAGATTAGAGACACGTACTTGGTGATTTGATCCAGGCTCGTGTACTCTTTGAGGGTTTGAGTTAGGATCAATTATATTATGATCACCATTCCCATTTGATTCTTGACCTCGACCTGAGGAGGAGACCTTTTGACGGTTTGCTTCCTGACACCTTAGTCCTAGATCATCGGCGTGGTTGGGCTTATCACTTGGAAACTACATAACACAACAAATATCACACGGACACACATTGTTGAGCAACACTCAAGATCATATAACAAAGAAACGGATTCCGAACCTCAATTCTCTGTCTTAGCAGCAGAAAGCGCATGTGAGTTCTCTTGCCGCCAACATCAACGGACCTGCCCGATGAAGGCCACAGACAAGCGATAGAGTTGATAACATCCCCTCACGCCATCAGCGAAACTCTCTTTATCTTCCTCCACATAGGGATACAAGATCAAACAAGTGGAAATGATTAAGCTTTCTGGATCTGCAGTTCAAAAATTGAAATGGGTTCTCAGAATTCGCAAAATCGAAACTTGGGTAAAACCAACTACTAACTCAATCGGCGATGGAAACAAACATTAAACTAAAACTAAAACTTTGTTCCAGACCGTAACGGAAACCTCCCTGAGAGACAGACGAAGAAGAATATGGGCTAGGGCTAGAGCTTCATGATGCTAAGAAGAAGAAGAAGAAGAAGAAGAAGAAGAAGAAGAAGAAGAAGAAGAAGAAGAAGAAGAAGAAGAAGAAGAAGAAGAAGAAGAAGAAGAAGAAGAAGAAGAAGAAGAAGAAGAAGAAGAAGAAGAAGAAGAAGAAGAAGAAGAAGAAGAAGAAGAAGAAGAAGAAGAAGAAGAAGAAGAAGAAGAAGAAGAAGAAGAAGAAGAAGAAGAAGAAGAAGAAGAAGAAGAAGAAGAAGAAAAGAAGAAGAAGAAGAAGAAAAGAAGAAGAAGAAGAAGAAGAAGAAGAAGAAGAAGAAGAAGAAGAAGAAGAAGAAGAAGAAGAAGAAGAAGAAGAAGAAGAAGAAGAAGAAGAAAAGAAGAAGAAGAAGAAGAAGAAGAAGAAGAAGAAGAAGAAGAAGAGAAGAAGAAGAAGAAGAAGAAGAAGAAGAAGAAGAAGAAGAAGAAGAAGAAGAAGAAGAAGAAGAAGAAGAAGAAGAAGAAGAAGAAGAAGAAGAAGAAGAAGACTCTCGGACCAGGACTTGGATTCAACTCTCTATCACTTCTCTTTCTCGCGAACCCTAACCTAAAACATCGACAATGGGGGTTAACAGAGAAGAAAGTAAAATATTTTGCTCAGAAAACGAAAGAAAAAACATAACAATACACAAATGATGTGTAGAAACGAAATAAATTGATTGGTTCTTCAAGTTTTTTCAGTTAATGACATGTCAACCTCTTATGACTCTAAAAGTCTGATGTGTCAACACCAGGAGAGAACCTTGCTCTATTAATGTGTTGATTGTATTATATCAAGTTTCTTACGTCATTAGAGATTTTTGTGTTTGATGCTTATCTAATACCATCCGCCCACATTTTACTTCGAAATCTAAAGTGAAAGCTGCATGAAAAGCTTTCTAATTATAATTTAGGAATCCAAAATCACAGTTAAGATTACAAAGTAATTATTAAAAAATCATGATTCTGATCACTTATAACCAGTAATGAAACATCATCTTTAAATTTCGTGAGCAAGGGGAAGTTGCAATCTCCCAGATAAATTGATTATTATTTTTTAAAGCTAATGTTTTTCAAAAGAAAAAAAATGTTCAAATCTTATAAAATAAGGTTGAATCAGTTTAACCAATTCAAGAAAACCCGAACATTGCCATAAATGTTGATGTGTAATGGCGAAAGGCCACATGAATACAAGTTGAGTCATCAATACTTTATTGTATGGAAGGAACTTTCAGTTTTCTTATTCCCGAAATAGTATACACTTCATTAAGCCCATTATTTCGAGCATAATTGTACATATTTATAATTTATCAATAAACTAATGAAGAATTACTCTTAAAGCATGTCTTCTTTTCATTATTTTATTAGACATGTGTTGAGGTTTTACTGGCTCAAAGTTCTTTTCCGGAAAATAAAGACAACCCACTAATTTTTTTATAATATACATTTTCCTCTAGAACTGAGTCCAGAACAAAGTTAGAGCAACTCCATCGGTTGAAATCTATTTTGAAGTTCTTAACAGTTTAATCTAAATATTGCTAATATAGTTAAATTAAACAATAAAACTTTATCAAACTTAACCAATAACTAAAAGACAAGTGGCTGTAGAGGGTTAATACCGGTTCTGAAATCACCTACTTTAGAGCATCTCCAAAAAGGAACTCTATTTTGAAGTTTCCAAACTTTATATTTGAAGTTTCAATGTGTTATTCTCCAAAAATAAAACTTCAAATCTAACTTCAAAATTATTTATATTTTACACTATGATCCTTATATTTGTCATAGTTGATGTAAATTTATAAAACTTCTATAAATTACAAATACATATATATAAATATTACAGAAATATTAACTAAAAAAAATCTTACACTAAAATATAAAATTATAAATAAAAGTACATAATTAAATACTAAACTGCAAGCAAATATTACATTATTGCATAAAATTATTTCCATAATGCTCCCATATATGATCAACTAGTGCATTTCGAAGTAAGAAATGATTCTCTTTATTTTTTATTTGTAGATTACGAGCCAAAAATTGTTGAAACCGGATATCCTCATAATATGTCTGCTGATATTTGATATCATCAAACGAAAAAATCCTTGATCTTTTAAACGAAAGTACAACAAGCAGGGAAAAAGGTCATGAGATGATTGAATTACGACTGCAAAATGAAGCAAAAAAGTTAGCTTTTAAAGAAATAAAAGAGGAAAATAAAATATTGCTAAAAAACTTAGCTTCTATCAATGATGTTAATATTCGTGAATACATTCGATCTGAACAAGAAAGAATCATACAAAAAATGCGTCAAGAGCAACAACAACAATCATCTTCGGTTACACAAAATTTGTTGAACAATATTTTGGAGATTTTGGAGGTTCCGGAGCAAATTTACCAGACTATTAGTGTTGTTATAATATTTAAATTTGAGTAATAATTATGTCTTCATGTGTCTTTTTAATAAGTTTTTATTATGGTTTTTTGTAATATTCTTGTTGTTTAATTCTAGTTTTAAAATATTATAAATCTTGTTTTAATTTTTTATTATTTAATTTCATGTGTAAAACTTAAGTTTATATAACAAATTTGAAATATTTATGAGATATAAAAGTTTTAAGGATTAAAACAATAAACAAAAAAAATATTTAAGAATTATAAATATGATGTATAATTATAAGGACCAAAATGCAAATAAAAAGATGAAACTTCAAATTTGAAGTTTTGAAAAGTGAAACTCTATATTGAAGTTTTGAAGTTCCTTTTTGGAGAGCAAAAAATTCTATATTTGGAGTTATAGAGTTTCTTTTGGAGATGCTCTTAGAACCTGTTTTTTTCTTCTCTTCTCTTTTTCTTATTTTTTTCATTATTTTAAGGAGTAAAGAGCCGGTGCACAAAAAAAAAAAAAAGGAGTAAAGAGCCCCTCCTCAACCCTGCGATGGACATGATCTTATGTTCTATGATGATGTTAAAAAACTTTTAAGTATCCAAAGACAAACCATTGTTGTTCAAGAATATTTTTTTAGTGATGACGAATAAAGTTATTTGTACGAAATTGGTAATAGGGTACTTGTAAAATCTTAATTGGGTAAGAAATAGAATGAGCTGGTTCTCATTATGTATCAACACTTGTTTGATAGTGGCTTGCCAAGATTATCTGGGTGGTCGAGGAACTGAAGCTAGAATTTATATAATTAAGTAGGCTAATGATAGACCATAAATTCACATATATATGCTACCTGATTATAAAGGTCTTTAAGGGCATCTTTATTCTCACTCTATTTTTCCTCTAAAATAGAGTAAAAGTGAATATAAACTAAGAAATGCTCCAAAAAAACTCCATATCTCATTCCATAATGAAATTTACTCCATAAATAGAGTAATTTATTTTTTGTTTGTTCATCACTCCATTATGAAGTGGTAAATGGAGTAGGGTTATAGCAATTTTATTCTATTTTTACTTTTACTCTACTTCGAAAAAATGGAGTTTTACATTGGAAATGCTCTAAGTAAAGTAAATGAAATAAAATATATTGAGTTAAACGTCCGTAAAAAGAAAGAATATATTCTTAATTAGCAACACAATACAAATAATGTTAAATTCAGATTTATTATGGACTTCCAACTGGATACTTTATCGCTAATACATTTCATCGAGATGATGGTTCTTATCGGCCATAAATTTCGGAACTTTAAAACAGTTATATCCGGTCGAGCGAGTTAATTACGATCTTTATACCCGGTCGGTTAGGATTATATTAATTAGGGAGCGTATTTATGATCTGAGCTCTGATACCATGTTAAATTTGAGTTAATTATGGGTTTCTAATTTAAAAACAATCGGTCATTAGTGGATTGGATTTAACCCTTTATATACAAATCAAGTCCATTATATATTTCTAGTGTGAGATTTTTTTCTCCAACGGATAATACATATATATACACGCACATGTTCAACCACAAACATGAACATAGTAGAACAAATCAAGCACATACTCTGACGATCACATACAGACCCATACATAAGCTGTAGTATTTATTTGTGACTGAAAGAGTTCCTGACAATTGAAGAGGTATGCTTGATTTGGGAGCTGATCAAGTCCATCAGCTAACCCATGATCATGATCCTTATCAAAAACAACAGCAACAATTACAAGGATTTAGAAAGGGTCCATGGACACCTGCAGAAGACAAGCTTCTTACCGAGTATGTTACTTCCAATGGTGAAGGAAAATGGAGCTCTGTTGCTAAGTGTGCAGGTAAACCCTTTTATTTGATCATGTATACATATATATTTGCTTCTATATGTACATATGTGTACGTCTTACACATCTATTTTTTTTTTTGCTGAATTACTCTATAATCTTCATCGTTGCTTTATCATAAGCTCGTACAGACATATTAGTAAGCGAATCTATTTTGTATTATTCCACTGATATCTTTCTTATTGAACTATTTCCTTTAATGAAAGCCGTTTCAGAATAGATTTGATTTACAATTTATACAGAATTAATACAATTAGTTAGTATACTTGCTTTAGTGACGATTAATAAAGACAAGTTGGGGGAAGGGGATGATTGGTTATGATGTAACTGTAGAAATTTTACTGTATAATTTAGTCTTTAGAATTTTTGATGTATCTGTTTTAATGTAGTTGTAGAAATTAAATGAATAAATAAATGAAATTATTTTGCTTAGGCTCCTACAACCATTATTATTTTTATTTTATTTTGGCTTTGTCTTTAAAAACTAGTTAAAGTATAATTGATAATTTAAATGGTTATAGATAAAAATTAAAGCTAAAACCATTTTATTTTATACAGCCCAACCAATTACCTCCATATATTTGGGGTATAGTTGACTTAAATAGCTCCCAATAATAGATTTCATTCATGTTTCTTTCTTTTTTATGTATAAGCAGTCTCACACTTTTATAGTTAGAAACAGGAAAATGACATGGTAGAATAAGCTTTTAAAGGGTTTGTTTTTGTTGAAAATCAAAAGATGATCTTATGATTCCTTGTTTTGTGGAGTTGACTTAGATCAGTGTAGAACATTTGTACGTATACAATCTTTTTTATTCGAACATTTTACTGCGAAGTTCATATACTATATCTTATTAAAAGGATAAAGATCATCAAGTTGCAGTAAACTTTACATATACATGTTTTGTCAAACCATTCCCAGTGCTCTTTTCAATATTTTGTGTTTGTCATGGAATTGAAAATTAGGGTTGAATAGAAGTGGCAAAAGCTGTAGACTAAGGTGGGTGAACTACTTGAGGCCAGGGCTAAAGAGAGGACAAATCACTCCTCAAGAAGAAGGAATCATCCTTGAACTTCACTTCCTTTGGGGTAACAAGTAAGCTCCTTATTTTTGTATTTTATTTTTGATGACGCTAATTAAAACCCAGACGCTAAACGCTACTACTAGTAAAATCTGACAACATGCTTGATGTACAATAATAGTTTGTTTTTTTTTTCTCTCAGATAAATATGCACTAGATTTTGATCTGCGCTTTAAAAGCACGGAATTTGTTCTTTTTATTTTTTTTATAAATATTTGTTAGTTATAAGATTAAATAATTTTTATATAACATAATCTAATCTTATTTACAAATTGTGTTGTTTGTGAATTCATATGTGTTAGGCATAAATACATAATATAAAAAGTTGCATATTTATACTCATAGAAATTAGTTTTTAAGAGTTTAATAATATAAATTTTATTATGTAATAACTTTTACATAATTTATTTGTTATTAAAAAAATTATTATATATATTTTTTTTACATCCCTAAATCTAATACGCAATCCTTAATCATATAAAATTGGTATCAATTCAGATTAGGGGTGTTCAATCCAGATATCGGTTCGGTTTAGGTTCGGATTTTTTTGGTTTTTGGTATTTCGGTTAGTAAAATATAAGTACCATTCTAAATCCATATTTACTTCGGTTTGGTTCGGTTTATATATCGTCGGTTTTTGGTTTATTCGGCTTTATACCAAAAAACATAATTATTTAGTTTGAGTTCATATTATATGAATTTTAGAGCCATATTGTCAACACAATCATTTATTAAAAATATATTACATGTTCAAATAAATGAACAAAAAAAGAAAAAATGTTTCTACCATCAAATAAAATAATCAAATCTATAACTAAAATCAAAGCTTGAAATTTTGAAAATAAAAATATGAAACAAAACAGAAACATGAAAGAAAAGTTTTTTCATTCTTCCATATTAGTGTTCTTAGTGTTCATTAAAGTCATGTTTTTTTAACTGAACACGAAACTCTGTTTGTTTACAGATAAGAAAAAAGTTATTAAAATTTGAGAATTTGTACTCCCTACACACCACTTTTTCCCTATTTGCACTCCATACCCTATATCCCTCCAATTTTCTTCCCCCCAACATTACCATTTTCCCCCCATTCAATGATATCCCACCTTTGTTAGTATATTTAGCTAATTTACTCTTAAAATTTTCTATTAATTATTGTCCATCAAATTTATAATCTTCATATTAATTTAGTGAAGACTAAAATAAAGCAAAATGATCAAAAGAAGACTTAGAAAATAAGATGTCTGAATTACGATGTATTGTTATTTAATTATAGTTCAAGTGTTTTACAAATTAAGGTTCTTTATTACTATAAAATTATGGTAATAGTTATTAACATAAATTTAACTTATGTAACAAATATATTTTCATGTATTGTTATAAAATAGATACATATTTACATGTTTATACTTTTAATCAGTTTTGTTCGGTTTATTCGGTTTAATCGGTTATATACCAAACCATATCCAAATCCTACGGTTTTTATAAAATTATATCCATTCGGTTTATATGGTATATACCAAAACCAAACCATATTATCTATTTCGGTTCGGTTCGGTTCGGTACGGTTCGGTTTTACCATATTGAACAGCCCTAATTGAGATTATGGAATAGCTGACGTGAGTAATCGACCAACATATTAACAGTCATTGGATAATTTTTTTTTTTTTTGTGTTATGGTTTGTCAATAAAGCGTTTGGTGAGACCAGTAAAAATAGGGTATTCAGTTTTAGGAAAACACATGCATCATATTTAATCGTAACTTTCTAGATATTGTATTTCAAAATATAGTTAGTATTGTTATTTTCCATATATAGTGGATACTAAAGTATCTTTAAAATATTTGATTAATCATAAAAAAAATCTGATTGGTTGTATTTATTGTTACAGAAATTTATTTAAAATAATAAAAAATGACAGTGATATTGAAATGTAAATAACTTGAAAAACTAAGGACAGAATTCTAATAGGAATTTTGCTTTAATAGTATAGATGGCTCACAACTGCTTGATTCGATCCCCTTTATTATCTTTCATTTGTAGTTATGTTAACTTTATTTACGGAGTCATACATTTCATGGGCATGCATTTACATATAACTTTCACAATATATATATATATAGGTGGTCTACAATTGCAAGATATTTACCAGGACGAACAGATAATGAAATCAAGAACTATTGGAGAACCCATTACAAGAAGAAAGATAAATCTTTTTCGAAACAAGACAAATTTAAAAGATCCCGGAAACAACTAGGTATGCAACCGCAACCACATAATCAACGATCTCAGATGGTATCTCGAAACCACATGAATCACGACAACGAGCAAAACATAGCTTCCTCTTTCTCTTACCCGACTAGTGTCATTCACGACCAATTTCATATGCCTCAAAGTGTTACAGCAACCTCAAGCGATCACTCCATGACCGATGAAGGTAACTTGTGGGGCAGCTTGTGGAGTCTAAACGATGAAGATCGTCCACACCGATTTGGTGGTGGCTGGGAACAGAGAATAGCTGCTGATATTTCTGAGAAGTTTAATGGTGACAGAATTGAGGCTCCGCCGTGTGGATCAGGGTAGTATAATTATAATGGATTTTACACGGGAGGTTATATTTTTTAACTAGTATGCACTGACGGAGATATAAGAAAGCTGTGTCTTCGTACGGTTAATAGAAAATTATAGATCGGATAGCGAGGCTAATAAAATGGTTCGGAACATGTCTCCACAATTCTACTTTTTATGATAGAACTGTATGAGATAATTTTTCTAGTGATTATTCTTTTAAGAAAAACCAAAAATCTTAACCACACACTTTGACTAAAACAAATTCTAACCTTGTCATTGTAAAAAAGTTGCAATAATATTGTCTTTCATTAATTCCCAACTTTGGTTTACCTATAACAGTGATTGATGTTATAACTAAAACGACCTAATTAATCAACAAATATAATATAAGAAACTAAAATTTTTTCTTTCCAAAAATTTGTTTTTTTTTTTAATTTTCAAAATTTGGATTTAAGGAATTATAAATGATAAGTAAAACTGTGGGGATAGAAAAATGGAAATGGATAAAACCTTTTCACAATTTTGTAAAAATATAATAAGTTAGTTTTGAGAAAAATGGAGATATCAAAATATGGAATAATTTTGTTTTTCAATTCAGATTCTTGTATATTGATGTTAAGAAAATAACTAAAACTATTTAAAATAGTCAAAATCCATTTATTTATGGAAAATGTAGAAAGAAAACTATTTTTTTTCCTTCTCACTTAAAATCCCTCAAACCATATTATTCTAAATTTAGTCAACAATAACCAAACATTCCAAATTAATTACCACTGGAATTAAAAACATTTGGCCAACCAAGAATTTTCCATTGCTAAACCCTATGACCCAATATTTCTCATTGATAATTGAATTTGCTTTCTTGTTTAGTAGTTTGCTATGATTGCCTGTTTTCTTTCATGGTTTGGTTTGATTATGTTTTGCTTAATTAATTCTTCACTACAATTAGTTTGTTAGGTTGTTACAAATTATAAAAGCTTTAAATGCCTAAGTTTAGTAAGTTAACTATTAGTTTGTTAGGTTGTTACAAAAAAAAAAAAAAAAAAATTCAATGGTGAGGCTGTCACGTTCTCAAAAAAAAATCAGCCAATGAGGAGCATTTAATTGGACACGTCAGCACTGCTTCAGTCAACTTAGATCCGGGCCATCCATATGGACTTCTAAAAGTCCGCAATAGCCCATATCATGCCTATCTCGCCTACCATAATTTTCCTTATCGTCTCCGACCCTTCCAATTCGTCGTCATCCTTTCAAATTATCTGCAATTCACCGTTATTACAACCACTCTGAATCATTCAATATATTTCTCTTCGACGGCACCCGATCTAACAATCCCTCTTCCTCTTCCCTATCCTCACGATACAACCTTAACGTCATCCTCAGGCCTAATGACAGTCCTTCCTTGAAGTTATTCAAGCACTCTTCAATACTGTAACATCCAAATAGTCATAATCCCTTCAATTTCCCAGTCTAGCCATATATAACTCACTATCCCATTTCACTTCTTCCCTATTCACACACCAGCGATACAAATTCCACAATGTTGTCAATCGCCACTACCGAAAAGTCATACCTTTTAACTCATGCGTTCACTTCAACTCCTCCATCCTTCCATCTCTCAGGTTCATCACTTTCTTGATAGTCCCAACGTCATGCCTCTTTGTGACTCTTTCCACTCAGGTCATGTTATCGTATCAACCACATCAGCTCACCAATTCACTCTCTTTTAAATCTATCTCCCAGGTCTTTCTCATCCCGTCATACCAATTAGTCAGATTATGAGAGTTCCAGCTCCATATCCATCCAAGGTAGTGTTTATGTACCAATTTCATTAGAAACCAAACATAAATTTAGAGTCATAACATCTCACAAACAATCTTTTTTTTTTTTGGAATTTAGAACTGTTAATGTTATGTGTAATCTCCCAGCTCTAACTTTCAGAATATGATTAAGTTGAAATCGTGTCTGGGAAATCTAGGGGCAAAAGATAGAGAGGTATAAGCAAAGCTACCATTTTGTCTGCTTCTTAACACTTATGTTCTTCCATTGTAATGAAACAGAACAATGGTAAAGTTGTCTGAAAACTGTTTTTAGGAAGACAAAACATGGTGTTCAAAAAAAAAGGAAGACAAAACATAAATGAGATTACCATTAAAATAAAAATAAAAATTTAGAAAAAAAAACAAAAAGGACAGCCATCTTAACACATGCATCTATGTTTTGTCTCTGTTTGTAACCCACTGTAAATGTTATTAGATATCTCGGTTTCTTTTTCAAATTCTGAGGAAACAGAGAGAAGAAAATAAACTGTAAAATCCAAGAATTAGATTGTGTGTTTGAGAATCAAACCTCTTCAGGGTTCCCCCAAAACCTGCGCAAATACAAGTCTGACTCGGATGTAATAATACCGGGTGGTAATGTCTCAGCTCCTTTTGGATTTGAAGGAACCCATATCTGAGAAAAATGTGAATCAAATTGTTCTGGAACATGCAAACAAATGTGCAAAATTTCTAAACAATTACATAAACCATACCTTTGAGATATCAGTGGCTTGTACAGGAGATACAAATTTTGTTTAAAAAAAATACAACTCTGGTCATAAAATCATATAAGTAGAAAGCTTCATTTAATAAATAGTCATATAAAATATATACTATATATATGTTAATAATCTAATCTATTAATTTAAAGTACTATTTTTTATCTACTACTAAGAGATTGTCATTTATGGACCTATCATTTTTTTATTAATAGATATGATTAGATATACAACTCTCTTACATTAATAAAATTGCTTACGAAATAGCATTCACAATAAAAACTACATGTGACATATTAGAATATTCCAACATTTTTTTTAGAATAGCACAACTAAACCAGATTTTTGAAATTTAAATTTAGTCTAACAATAACAGTGAAGTGATCAAATAGGCTATATTCCCGTACCTTTATGCAATACTAGATCCGTGGCCACAGATCAATAAAAGTTAGTTTAACGAAAGTTTCCGTTTTTTCATCTAAATTGTTCAAATGATAAATATAAACAAATATATGAAATTCCTGTATTTTACCGTGGCCTTTTTCACATTCATATCAATTTAGATTTTTTTTCCGCGCTATGCACGGATTAGGAGTGGACATGTTATTCGATATCTTAATTCATACCCAAATCTGATTCGAAAAATCCAAACCGAAATCCGACCGAAGTGGCAAAAATACCATAACGGATATTAAGTTAGGAGACACTAGATATCCGAACCCGAATAGATAATATTCGAACCGAATGGATATCCGAAGATAACATAACATATGTATACTTAACCCTATGTTTCTACTTTAGTTCTTTTATTTATTCAAAATATTTATATTGATGTTGTATATGGTTCAGAGATTAGATAATATGTATATAATTATGGACAAAGTGATTTACTTCTCACTTAAAATGCTTTTTTCATACATTAATAAAAATTGAACTCAAAATCTCAAAATAACAACCAGATTAATTTTTCAATTTTAAATTATTTCTATCTCTAAATTTGTTAATCGTCCAACCAATAAAAAACAAAATCAGTTAAGTTAATGGTAAAAAATTTAGTACAAAAACTTGAGCAATGAAGGATTTATTTATTTTTGTCTAAATCTAAATATCTGATCCCGGCCCGAAATATTAAAACCAAACTAAAAGATATCATAACCTGACCCGATATGTAAAATACTCGAACGGGTTCTAGACCCCCATTACCGAAATACCCTCAAAATCTGAAATATCCGCTTCAAACCCAAATGTGTATCTAAACGCTCATGCCTAATGCGGACTGTGTCTTATTATTTTTATATTTAAAAATTGCTTAGATTATTTGCACCAAAAAATTATAAAATGTGTAAGACAACAAAGAATATTTTAAAGATTTTTTGTTGTAATCCTTTAAGTTGACGAATTTCACTTTGTTTTTAACTATTGTGTATTTTACTGCATTTATTGTGTATTGAAAAAAAATTTAGATGATTCAAGCCACATACACAAATAAAACAATAGCTCTAAATTGACTATACTAAACCTAAAATTAAATATAATATAAATGCAACAATTTATATATAAGTAAAAATAGTAAATATTTGAAAATACACAATCAGCGAAAAGCGCGAAAAAAATCTCTAGTAACTTTGAGGAGTTAATTCTCAATCTTATTGAGTTCTACAAATGACTTTCGCGCGTTTGTGATTTAAAATGAATTAAAATTTATTTCATATCGACACGCTTGCTTTCATAAATTTTGTTAAGACTATTAATTGAAATGGGCCAACCGAATAAGAAATAACTAATCCAAAACCAGTACTAAACCCAAAATACAAACTTAAAACGTATTGCATCCATGAACTAAAATACGTACAATAAATACAAGTAGCTTAGGGTGATCAAGCTGTGTTCAGAAAATAAAAGCTTAAGATGATCAAGGGGATAAAACTATCAAAATAGGCCCTCGAACAAATCCCACTCGAACAAAATATTGACAAAAAGTAGCGTGCTTTTAACCATTTTATATAAATTATATAAAGTAAAGCACCAATATGAAATTGTTGTTTTGTTATTATCACAAAGACATTGAAGTATATGAGCAAAATAATATATCTTATATGTTGAGCTGTTTTCATGAAAGTCAGTGATCGTACTTTGTTAAAATCATTCTTCATATAATTATTGCTTTATCGTACTCTTGTTCTTATATTTTTGTAACACAATTCGTATATTTAAAAAGAAATATTTTTGATGAAAGCGGGGAAATAATACCCACGCTGATTTTTCTTAATTACTATAGATTCTTCACTACACTTCTTCTATATATAATATGTTTTAGAATTATTCAAAAACCATATAACAATTTGAACAGGCAATAATATTCCTTTTGACTCTCTCTAGTACATGCCTTATTTTTAGGGTGTTTTATAAGCATTAGTTTTTCTTTTAATTTACGTATAATTGTTATTTGAGCATATTAATGTTATTTTTCATTTTATGTTAAAATAGAGTTAGTTCCTACAATTCCCACAGTTCCTGTAGTCTGTAATTTGATATATGGATGCTGATAAAATTGTAAGTTTGCTAATTGTTTCAATAGGTCATACTACCCACTTGAATATAATAACCGAGCTTAATTTTCCAAAAGAGGGTTCGCTTCATAATTGTTGTGATCAATGCTCAAAAGGAAAAAAAGTTGAAAAAGGTTGATGGTGCAAACTGAGCATTCAAGAATGGTGCCCAATTATATGCACATCATCTTTTTTTTTTTTGAAAAAAGGGCTATGCACATCATCTTTCTCAGTCATCAACTATCTTTCTTTAATTTGGTTTAAGAATCTTCTTATGCTTTAATTATTTAGTAAGCTATTATTGTTTTCTAGAACTATTTGTGTTATAAAGATGTTCTACTGCTCTGATCTATTTTCATCTAACGATTTTGAATATAAATTTGCAATCATGATAAGTTTTATATTGTTTTTTATTACAAATATGTTTAGGTTTTACCGAAATAGAAGTTGTCTGACATAGCACTGAAATATATTTTTGTTCTAAAAAGAACACAATTTTTCTCCAAAATAGCATCATTAATTAAAAGTTAAAAGATATTTTATTTCATATTTGAGTTTAAGCTTAATGATTACGATTTATAGTTTGGTATTTATGGTATAGTATTTAGGAAATATGGTTAGTGCTATTTTAGGAGTTTTTCTCTTTGTGTAATATTTTGTCATATATCTTTTGTCCTGCTGTCTAAGAAATTTGCCCTCACGAAAATTAACTGAAATATTTTTTTGATAATAAGATTAAACCTAACTTTGCTGTTATTGGTCAACACTTCAAAATGCCGTCCAGATTAAACCTAACTCGATTCTTGCGAGTAGAGATTTACATATTTGTAGTAGTGATGATTTTGCTGTCTGAAAACGTTAGGACTTATATCTATATATATATTCAAAGCGAAATGGGATATAAAATATAAAAGATGAGCTAATTCACTCCTTATCATTTTATTTTGAATTGTAAACCCATAAAAGTCTAAACATGATAAATAGCTTATGTATAAAACTAAAGAGCATTGGGAATAATAAAGGCTATGGCCCTAAATCTCATCAAAGGGTCAATTCCAGTATACAACCTACTTGTCTTCGGAATTGCAACATCGTGTACGAGTTCCCCTTTGGCCTACAATTGTGGTACCACATCTACTTGATTCTTCATATATATATATATACACTATCTGTTCCCAATGAGCATGTCATCCATCATCCTAGTATCCATGTCTTATAATCCCACTAATGAAGAAATGTATATCGTATTTGATGATAGAACGTTTTCTACTTTTCTTTGTCTGCCAAAAAATGTTATCTTTTAAATTGTTAACTACTGGGACCGCGAAATCGGATGGTCCCCAACCTCTGAAAGCTCAGCGTGAGATTTGAATATTAGGGTTTAGTACAATTCGGAAGCCTAATTTATGCATCATGGTCCCCATATTGTTCGATTTATAAGTTGGTAACTGTACACCATCTTTAGGAAGATGGTAATGGTACACAGTTTTCACTTAATACTGAATTTTCAAAAAAAAAAAAGTGACAAGATCTTGATATGTTATATTTTAGTGTAGTGGACCACATTTGAATGTGAACCCATGAAAGGTCTATCGCGCTCAAGTTTTTATTACTAATCTAGTACTAAATCGCATTAGCCCAAATTAACTTATTATAAATTTATAATGGACCACAACTTCAGAATGTATACAGATACACATATGCACTTACATTTATTTCTATACATGAACCACAAAATATGTAAGCATAAAGGGTTGTGTACATATGTATGTATTGTCCCATGCATTCATATCTTATATATTATATAAAAGTACTTGTTTAATAAATTACATTTTGCTACGTCAATTACGATTTACAACCCCTATAGTTTGGCCTTTTATGGGATGGTCAATCTTCTTAGATTTTATGTTCATAGTTAAATCTTCTTAGATTTTATGTTTGGGGTTCAAGGACGTAGTCTGTTTCTCAGACTCCAAATGTCTAGTTGGCCTGCTCACAGGAGTCTCTTCTGTGGTTGCACTCAAAGGGATCATCCACGAGATCAGTGTGTTGCAATTCCCTAAACTCTATTTCTTTTCAGTTCATCTCTCGTGTTTGTAACCAGGTTGCAGATCGTATTGCTGTTTTTGTTTTCAAACTCTCCCTTAGGGATGAGAAACTCTGTATTGAATGTTTAAGGTAGCAATGATAAAAGGTTCGACCAAAAAAAGTTAAATTTATAGCATTTACGCTATTCCTACTATGCAGATAAATTGGGTCTTCTAGATAATATAAGCCTAATTCTAAATCCACTGCTAGCTAGGGGTCACTTGTGAGACTTTCTAGCTCTTTCATTGCTCACTCTTTTTGTTTCAACAGCTACTACTAGCGTATGGGTGCACTTAATATTATTGTTGTCAATTACTTTATTACGGTATGAACTCAAAATCATAACTTGTATAATTTTTATCATGCCTTTCAATAGTATACCTTTATAAAAATTTTATATTGAAACCAGTGGTGTTAAATGGAAAAACAAATAACTAATTATATACTACATCCGTTCCACAAAGATAGACTTTTTAGTATTTTCACACATATTAAGAAAACACATTAAACTATTATAATAAATATATCATTTTCTGTAATTTTTAATTTTTAATAACTTTTAACCAATAGTAATTCAAAAGTCAATTAATTTTTTTGAAGTTATAATTTTTTCTTAGAAAACACAAAATACATCTTTCTGAAACAAATCTTTTTTTATAAAGTCTATCATTAAGAGACGGAGAGAGTATTTAATATATTATAGTGTATATTTATGTCTATTAAATACATTATTTTGTTAATAATTAATTCCCACAATAAAAAATATTTAAAATTCTTTCGTGAAAGACTGAAAGTTTAATTACCCACTCACCTAAAGAATAAATAATTACGTGGGACGACAATAATTTGGAAACAAATAGCAACAATAATATTAATTTTTTTACTCCTTAATTTAATTGTTACGGGTCTAGTTTTTTTTTTTTTGGTAAACATTAAAAATGTGTTTTCACATCTTTGCCGGAAATCCAAGCATTGTAAATAGTCTCTCTCACCGTGAATTGAACCCAAGTGACGGAAGTTACAGCCGCAACCCCTTTACCACTAGGCCAACTCAACGTTGGTTTGTTACGGGTCTAGTTTATAAAATGAGTCTAGAGTTTAGAGTTTTTTTGACGGCTGTGATATTAGACGTCATTTTTATAAAATAAACCTCTACATAAAAACACCTACATTACATAAATAGTTAAATCACTGACTATTTTAGTTTTATCTCCATATATTTCCAACCTGATTTACTCAAAAGAAAAATATCTGCCGAAGTAGTGCTATTTAGGTCTGATCTCTAACATGAAATAATCGGTTATATGCTTCGTTTTATTTTTTCAAATAAAGGCTGCTCCCAGTTTATATAGAGCATTTAATGTCAAATTTTTTTTTTATATATAGAGCATTTTATGTCAATGGTGTAAATTAGGAAGTTCAACTAAAAAGTCTAGTTCTTCTAGGTTATACCGTTTTGGACTGATGCAGTAAACATATTCTGTCTACATGCAATTGGTACTTATACTGCATTGTCGTAATTAAGTATGCCGACTGGCACAACATGTGTTTTACTTATGGTCAGTTTGATATACTTTTCAGAATATTAGGGTTCATAAACTATTTGGTTGAGATTTTAGAGTTTGATCAAGAATTTTAAGAAACATAGACCAGTTCGAAATTCAAGTAACAGACACTGGCTTATTTTCTATCATAGGCGAGTTGATTTCTTTAACACTGCTAAAGCCCATATAGGCCATGGACGGCTAGGGTTATCCTTTGTTTAATGTGAAACTTCTAATTACAAAGAAAAATTAAAAGTAAATATTTACAAAGAAAAAAATGAAACGTAAATAATTACATGAATGGTGCTGGATATTCTTAGATAACTCACGAACACAAAATTAATTTGGTTTCCAATCTAATTTAATTTCTTAGACATATCTCTTAATTATTCCAACAATCTTATATTTTATAATATTTCTTCTATTTCATAAAGAGTATCATTTTAACATTTGTTTTCTTGTTACACAAAGAGTTCAATTTTAGAATTTCAAAACAATTTATACTTATTTTAAGTTTAATATTAATTACAAAAATGCAATTCAATAATAACATAAATGTATTTTAATCATATTGGCTAAATATGTGCAATTAATAAGAATATAAATGTATTTTAACCATTTTCTTAATATGTTTCAAAAATATCAAAATGAAACTCTTTGCAAAGCGAATGGAGTATGGGATAAAATTAATCAAATGGGAAAACTAGAATATTCTCTTTTGATAGATGATATATAAGCTTTTTTCTCATATCAAGAAAGAGTTTAATTCATTTGTTTCATTTGAAGAATGTTTAATTTTTTTGCAAACAAATTTAAAATTATATTTATTTTTGGCTAAAACATTAGTTCTTCCGTTTCACAAAGAATGTCACTTAGACACTTTTCACACATATTAAAAATGATTGGAATGTATTTTTGTTTTTATTAATTTCACATATTAAACAAATAGTATTTGAGATAAATAAAATTATTTATAAAATTAATTCTGTTTGCAACTAATAGCAGCGGAAAGTAAATATAATTTGCGTTGAAAGAAAAAATGTCAAAATAACACTCTTAAAACATAAATAAGTATTTGTTATTTAAATATTAATTTTGGACAGAAATAGAAAAAGTGAAACTTAATTGAAAGGAAAAATCTTCTCTTAAACATCATTTGAATGATACTGAGAAGTTATATACATCTTAGGGCATTCATTTTGTTTCTTTTTTTTGGGGGGTAAAAAAAAATAAGGCATTTCAGTTCTTATTTGTAGAACATCATCTAGCTAGTTTTATACTCTTTGAGAAGAAACGACTTTTAGTATGTATTTATCGTTTCCATGTCCCTTAACACTACTACTAACAACTAATTTAGTTACATTTATAAATATTTTTTTCCAACTATAAATAATTGCACAAAGTTCTCATCAGACATGTAGATATATCACTAGAAGAATCAAAGAGACATCTTCACCTTTAATTTCGACATCAATATTGTAAAGTTTTTCCGATATCATGTTCAGCATTTCTAATCGAGAATCTTTTTATTAATCATAAGATGCGATCGAAATCCCAGATCTAAACATCTTATGAGTTTTCCATCTTGGCTAAAGACGTAGAGCCGCTTCTTTAGTGCACCATATACCTGGGCGATGTCTTTCTTGCGTTGGTGGAAAATTACGTCAACAAGAGTGGTGGAAGAGGTCATTATTTTTTTCTCGCTTTTTGATATAAACATATTAGTTAGATATGTACTCACTCCGTTCCCAAAAATAATTTTTTTTAGATTTTTCTTGTTCCACAAAGATAGATTTTCTATATTGTTAAGGTATTTTTTTTATACTTTTGAAGAATATTAATTGAAAATATTTGAATTGATTAAATTTCATTGGTGGAAAATTATAAATTTAATAGAAAGTGTATAACAAATTAAAAAAAAAAATTAAATTGTAAATATTTATTGAATTCTTAATAAGTGTGCATACTCTAAAAAATCTTACTTTCGGAAACAGAGAAAATAATAAACATTAATTTAAATTAATTTTATATTTCAAGAATGCTAAAAGTTAAGTTTAATCTTATACTATCTTTATAAAAATCTAAAGATAAATGGGCTCGTTAAGAAGAAAGATGGAGTGTGGCCTGTAGAGCACATGTAACACACCGTCGGGTTGTTTAGGATAGGTCCTGAAAGGATAAGGAAGGCTAGAATGCCACTAGGCGTCTATGACCGGGTTTAACCCATTTCTCGAAAAAAGTTTTTATGGGATCCCTATCTACCAAAATTTTGACTTATGGTTCCGGCGAACGAATAGTCATTGATTCTTCCTCTTTCTGAACGTCTTTAGGATCTGATGCTACACCTCTGCTCAATACTTTAGGGGATCCACTGATCTATTACAAATAACTCGACTGTAAGGAGAGGTTTTAAATAACTCGTGGAACCATCTACTCTCCTTTATCAGTACATTTAGTTGGACCTCTTCTTTTTAAGAGATAGAAGGAGATCTTGCTCCTTAATATGTTTATTATGGTGTTCCATCACAGAAATGTTTATAGCTTCAGTTTAGTGCATTGGGTCGAACTCTTTTTTGGTGTCAAGGTAATAGTTATTTGCTTTTCGTGAAAAAAATACCAATTGAAGTTAAGAGTTTTTTCAAACAACAAGGAGCTGGACTATTCAATTTGAAATCATTTTTAATGTACATTTTTAAAAAAATATAGTATGTCCCTATATTTAGAATAAAAATAGAAAATTATTTTTCTAAATATAAAAAATCTTTATTTTCAGAAAAATGAATGGATTAAATTACTAAATGTTGTTATAAAAATATAAAAATGCATTATAAGTGCTCTTAGAGTATTATCAGTTGGAGTCTCTACCAAAATCTTTATTAATTAAAATATTAAAAATAAAGGGGTTTTTGCCAAAACTAACCCACAACTTGATTTTAATCCCAAACCTATACCCAAACTTGAATCAAATGCAAAACTAACCTAAAAGCCTAGTGAAATTACAGCTCAGCCCCTTGTGACCAAACAAAAAAACAGAAGCCATTTTTACGAATATAGCCCCAGTAAATCGTCTGAGTCGTCTGAATTGTTGGAAGTCGTCTAGACGACTGAAGTTTCAGTCGTCTGGTACCAGCTTATTTTAAAAATAATTTATAAATCTTGTAAAAAATATTTTGATGCGTGAAAAATAAAAATCAAGTAATTATAAACAGTTTTAAGTGATATAAATTAAGATATGATAAAATTGATTTGTTTTGAAGATAGATGAGTGGAAGTAGTGAATCATGAAATACTTTGGTTTAGGAGTTTGGCAAACATATGTTGTAGTATTGTATGGATTGTTAGGGTTAGATTTTGGAAAACTAAAATGTTTTTTTCAGAAATTAGTTTTCACTTATATGTGTTTATTTCTGTGTATAGTAAACACTTTTCAAGTTTGATTTGGTTTTATGAAGTGTTTAATTAGATAATTAAGTTTAGGGGTTATGTTTAGGGTGTGGACGACTTATATTTCAGTCGTCTGTTGAATAATTTACCCGGACGACGTATATTTCAGTCGTCCAGACGACTTACTTGTAAGTCGTCCAGACGATTTACTTGTAAGTCGTCTGGAAAGTCTTCTATTTTAGTTTCCCACTAAAAATATTTAATTTCCCGCTAAAAATATTAAACTCTTCTGGACGACTTACATGTAAGTCGTCTGTTTTAATTTCTTCACCAGACGACTGAAATGTAAGTCGTCCAGGAAGTCGTCTGAGTCAAAAATATTTAACCTAATTAGATTTTTTGCCTCCCTATATAAAGAAAAATTTACACATTCTCTCTCCTCCTCTCAAATGGCTGCAACAAAAATGTAATGTTCATCATTCTAAAACTCTCCAACCTCTCTCTAATCTCTTTGACTTGAAAACACCAAACTTTATATGAATTTTTCAGTTTTGTCTCATGTATTTCTTACTAATCTATCTCTTTTACAGGTTTTTAATCAAGTGGTACTCATCTTCCACTAATTTAGAGGTAGATCTATTAATTTTAGATATGTATTTTTGTGTGTTCTATAAATGTAGATTTATCTAATCTTCCACTCATTTTTTCTGTTTTTAAGTCATTTGAACGTTTTTGGATATGCAGGTTTTTCAGATCTGGATTTGATGTGCAGGTTTTTCAGATCTGGAAGACTTCTGGGACGACTTACGTGTTAGTCGTCTGGAAGTCGTCTGGAAGTCGTCTGGAAGTCGTCTGGACTTCTTGGAAGTCGTCTGGACTTCCAGGAAGTCGTCTGGACTTCCAGGAAGTCGTCTGGACTTCCAGGAAGTCGTCTAGACTTCCAGGAAGTCGTCTGGACTTCTAGGAAGTCGTCTGGATTTTTCTGAGCGTTTTGGTAAGTTCTTATGTCTGATTTTTCTTCATTTGGTAACTTCTTGTTGTATAAAGTTCTTACTTTTTTCCCAAACTAAAACTCTCCAAACCCACTTTAATCTCTTTGACTTGAAAACACCAAACTTTATATGAATTTTTCAATTTTGTCTCATGTCTTTGTTACTAATCTATTTTTTTTTGCAGGTTTTTAATTAGATGGTACTCATCTTCCATTAATTTAAAGGTAGATCTATTATTTTTAGATATGTATTTTTGTGTGTTCTATAAAGGTAGATTTATCTAATCTTCCATTCATTTTTTCTGTTTTTAAGCCATTTGAACGTTTTTGAATATGCAGGTTTTTCAGATCTGGATTTAATATGCAGGTTTTTCAGATCTGGAAGACTTTTGGGACGACTTACTTGTTAGTCGTCTGGAAGTCGTCTGGAAGTCGTCTGGACTTCCTAAAAGTCGTCTGGACTTCCTGTAAAGTCATCTGGAAGTCGTCTGGAAGTCGTCTGGACTTCCTGTAAAGTCGTCTGGACTTCCTGTAAAGTCGTCTGGAAGTCGTCTGGACTTCCTGTAAAGTCGTCTGGACTTCCTGTAAAGTCGTCTGGACTTCCTGTAAAGTCGTCTGGAAGTCGTCTGGACTTCCTAAAAGTCGTCTGAACTTCCTGGAAGTCGTCTGGACTTCTTAGAAGTCATCTGGACTTCTTAAAAGTTGTCTGGTCTTGTCTACTCATCTACTCAAGTTGTCTGGTCTTGTCTACTCATCTACTCAAGTTGTGAATTGCATGTATACTCTTTTAGTTGTGAATTTTTTGTAAAATCAGTAATAATATTTTCCAAGATGTATTAAATGTGCTAACAATGTGTTTACACATTTACAAATCAATGAAATAATAGACTTCAGTAGCCTTTTTCTTATCTTTGGATCTCTCATATGCAATAATAAACTCCAATGGCCTTTTTCTCATCATAATAAACAAGAATGTTGGTAAGAGATGGAAACAAACAATAGTAACTAGTCAAAGCATATCATATTTTTTATAAGTTTGCATTGAAAAACTTAGTCAAATTTAGTAAAACTAAGGGAGAGAACATATTTTGTAAATATGAGTTTTACATATCTTGAAGTTACTTATCATTCTTAAAAATACAAGTTATTCAAAAACTAACGTAGAAGACTTAAAAACTAGTGGAGAAGACGCGGACGACTTCAATCTAAGTTGTCTAGACGACTAAACTATATGTCGTCTGGTCAACGCAGAGGTTATTTTTGCAATTGACTTTGAAATCTGTTATTTCGGACGACTGAAAGTTAAGTCGTCTACTATTGTTTGGTTAAAAAAAAAACTCCAAAAAAGCTAGACGACTTACATTTCAGTCGTCAGAGGTTAGTTTTGCATTTGACTGGATTATTTCAGAAGTTTGACTTTTTGGACGACTTACATTTCAGTCGTCTAGTGAAAATTAAAATAATAATATTTTTTTAAAAGTAGACGACTTAAAGTTAAGTCGTCGTAGGTTAGTTTTGCAATTGAAAAAAAAAACTTCAAGATTTAATTATATACAGACGACTTATAATTCAGTCGTCCACGAGACGACTGAAATGTAAGTCGTCTAGGATTTACGAGGTTTGACCAGAATCTCGGAAAAAAGTCCTGGACGACTTACAATTAAGTCGTCTGGTGGACGACTGAATTATAAGTCGTCTGTGTATAATTAAATCTTGAAGTTTTTTTTTTCAATTGCAAAACTAACCTATGACGACTTAACTTTAAGTCGTCTACTTTTAAAAAAATATTATTATTTTAATTTTCGCCAGACAACTGAAATGTAAGTCGTCTGGGGAAGTCAAACTTCTGAAATTATCCAGTCAAATGCAAAACTAACCTATGACGACTGAAATGTAAGTCGTCTAGGTTCTTTGGAATTTTTTTTGAATCCAAACAATAGTAGACGACTTAACTTTCAGTCGTCTCAGGTTACAGATTTCAAAGTCAATTGTAAAAATAACCTCTGCGTTGACCAGACGACTTCCAGGTAAGTCGTCTACAGCCAGACGACTGAAAGGTAAGTCGTCTACAGCCAGACGACTTCCCAAGTAAGTCGTCTGACGAACAGATCTGGAAAAAAACTCGATGTCATACCTTAAATTGGTGAGATAAGTTCCTTAGCATACATAAGGCTTCTCCAAGCACACAGAATCACAAACGAAAGTCACCCACCCATAATTGTTAGCTTCTATGACTCTATGAACCATAAAAAATTTAGAATCAAAATCTTGGGTTTTTTTAGCTCATTGTGGAGAGAAATTGAGAGATATGTTGTGTTTAGTTCACAAGAATGGAAAAAGAAGAAGGGTAAATCGATTTTGGGAGCATTAAGAGCTTCAAATTGGTTGTTCATGGTGGTTGTGGTATTGATGACAATGGCAATCTTGTAATTACTTGAAGATGATGAGGGTGAGAGAGTAAAAATGTCATTTTCGAAAAAAAAAAGAAAAAAAAAATTGATGGCATTTTCGTAAATTATATGAACTTGTGGGGTGAATAGGGCAAAACCAATTTTCAAAAAAAAGGGAGGTTAGTTTTGTGTTTGACTTTAAGTTGTAGGTCAATTTTGCAAAAATCCCAAAAATAAATGTAAGGAAAGAGAGGGGATGTAAAGTTGGAAGAGATTATTCTTTAGAGATTCACTTGTAATAAGTCTCATTGCTATTGGCTGAATAGAAAAAAACCCTTAAAGCTGTAGATTTATTTATTGTAATTTTTTCGTTGTACCTAATTATTGGATACTTTTTATATTTTCTTATTACACTATTATTAAAATAATAATCAAATAGTATATATATATATATATATATATATATATATATCCATTTTTAATGCTACCATGTTCTATCTTATTTTAAGTGATGACATGTTGTCTAAAACCTATATATCAAATCCAATTATCTGTAGTACTTGAACTCACGATAAATAATTAAAATTCTACGTTTTAATAATAACAGTTTTCTTAGTCCTTGATTTTGTTTTGGATTTGGGATAATTCGTTTGCAATTTTACTATAAAGGGAGGTTATTCTCTTTTTAAGAAGCGTAACCTGCCAAAAATGTTTAGTCTTTCACAAACTTTTATGTTTATACATAAAATCTAAATCGCAATATGATTAAGAACATCTCCAAAAATAAACTCTATATTTGAAGTTTCCAAAACTCTATATTTGAAGTTTAACAGTGTTTTTCTCCAAAAACAAAACTCCAAACTCAACTTTAAAACTATTTGTATTTTATAATATGGTTCTTATATTTGTAATAACTAATTTGAATTCATAAAAAAAAAGTAAATAACTAGCACATATATAAATATATTATAACAATATTAATTAATAAAATATTATATTAAAATATAATATTTAAATAAACTATCTTAATTAATATTAAACTTCAAACAAAATACATATTATTCCATAAAATGATTTTCGTAATGTATATATGATCTACTAGTGCATTTCGCAGTAAAAAGGATTCTCTTCATTTTTACTTTGTAGATTATAAGGTAAAAATTGTTGATATCGGGTAATATTAATAATTGTAAATACATTAAATCAGAACAAGAAAGTAAAAAACAAAACATAAAATATTGCTGAAAGACTAAATTTATCGATGATACTAATACTCGTGAATATATTCGATATGAACAAGAAAGAAGTGTACGAAAAAGACATCAAAAACAACAACAACCATCTTCAGTTAAACAAACAAAAAATTGTACAATATTTGAAAATTTTGAAGGATCTGGATCAAAGTTACCTAATTATTAGTGTTGTTGTAATATTTAAATTTGTGTAATAGTTATGTCTTCATGTAATTTTTTAAAGTTTGTTTGTTAAGTTTTTTTTTGTATATTATTATTGTCTAAATCTAGTTTAAAATGTTTTAAATCTTATTTTAAAGTTTTATTTAATTTTATGTGTAAAATTTAAATTATGTAAACAAAATTTAAAATATTTATGAGATATGGATTAAAACAATAAACGAAAAAAATATTTCTGAGTCATAAATGTGTGTGTAATTGTAAAGACCAAAATGCAAATAAAAATATGAAACTTCTAATTTGAAGTTTTGAGTAGTGAAACTTCAAATATAGAGTTTCACTCTTTTGAATTCATTTTTGGATAGCAAAAGATTTTATATTTAAAGTTATAAAGTGTCTTTGGGAGATGTTCTAACGTGAACTATCGTGAACACAATATGTGTAAATTATTAGTTGGTCTTTCATCTATATCCTTCATTGTCTCTCATTTATTTTTATTTTATTTTTTTAACGCTGATTTATTATGATCTTATAATTATGATATGAGAAAGATTAAATTGATGATTTGACAACCGACAATACTATCTGCCTTACGAAGATCTACGCATAACTGCATCACATGACCCTATATATTCTCCAACTTCTTTTTTTTTTAATTCCATTTTCCATTAATTTGTTTTAACATTACGATAGGTCAAGTTCTGTATTAATATTTTAAATATCTATCTACTTATCTATTCATATATTTAGACCAATCGGTCAAAAGATCCAATGGATTCACAGCATTTGTTAGTAGATCTTTGATCTTGATAATAACAGGTTCTATATTGAATTAGAACCGGCCAAACTCCGTACAATAAAAACTATCAATATTAGTTAATTAATTACTTCATTAACTGATAATGATTATAATCCCTTATATATTAAAAGAGAAGCATTGTAATAAATGCATTCACACTATAATAGACACGTGGCAGCCTCACAATGATTTGATAATAAATATGTTAACGCGTTCACACTATATTCATAAATGTGTTCACACTATGTACTTTGTATTTTTTTTTAATATAAAACTCACATACATAGTTCCAATAAAACTCTGAATTTTTTGGTTCAAATAAAAATAAATAACGAATCAAAAGCCAAACTATATATATATTATTTTATTGTTTATGGATAAAGTTGAGCAAAATATTCATAAATTTTGATTCGATTCGTATCCGTTTTGATTTAAACCAAAAAATCTGGATATCCGTAACTCTACGAAACAAATCAAATACTAAAATACAATATACAAAAAAGAAACAAATCACAAATACCATTTAGGAACATATATCTAATTCGATCTGTTATATGGATTTATATACATATATGTAAAGAATTATATATATATATATATGTTATATATATTATACTTTATATCAGTTTTACAATATTTTTATGAATTAAATTTATTATATTAGGTACTATAATTTAAAAAAGTTAAATAAAGTTTTATTTATGTAATAAAATGTTATTATTAAAATTATCAATTATTTTTAAAATTTTATTTTATTTTATTTACGGATCAAATCAGATATTCTTTAAAATTCCAAAACATTTCGGATATCCGAGTCACCGAATATCTAGATGGCTAAAGATCGAATCGACACGAATGCTTCCAAATACCCAGATATTTGATCTGTGCTCACCCATATTTACAGATACAATTTTATTTTCTTTATATGAAAAAATGACTAATGGCAAAGCCTTTTTTATTTTAAATTAATTTAGTTCTACTTTTCATTTATTATTTTGAAAAAAAAGTCATTTAATATTAATTAACAATATCTGTATATATTTGTCAACTATTTGTATATATTTTTTACATACACATACATGTGCACCTTGATTTTTAGCACATTGTAACTAAGTACTCACCATAACTAAAGTATCTAATTTTTTTGAAAGTTGAAATATTTTTTTTTTAATGTTTGTTTCACTACCGCAAAATTGTAGTAAAATGATTTGTCTTAATAGTTTTTTTTTCTTAAAGTATTATCTGTTTAAAAACTATAATATGAAATTATTGGTTCGACATGACGACTATCTAAAATTCATAACATGAAAACAAACAAATAATATTATTTTATTGTTTTTACCGGAAAAAACCAAAAAAATCAAACATTTTAACCGAATAAACGAAAATGAATATTAATTTAAAATAATAGTTATATTTTAAAAGATTAAAAACCAAAAAAAAAAACTTAAAACCGAACCAATATCTAGATTAAACAGATTTAATGTCTTTTTA
The DNA here is from genome assembly GCF_000309985.2 of Brassica rapa. Taxonomy (NCBI): domain Eukaryota; kingdom Viridiplantae; phylum Streptophyta; class Magnoliopsida; order Brassicales; family Brassicaceae; genus Brassica; species Brassica rapa. Next base: position 27,229,449 of record NC_024796.2, read on the forward strand.
TTAAAAATAACAAAACTAATAATCACATCCCGCGCAAGGCGCGGGTTATTACCTAGTTGAAGACTATTTCCGTCACATTGACATAAATACTAGTTTTCTTCTTTCACTTTCCCTAATTGTATCATTTGATACTTTCTCTTTTTTTCCTCCATATGCCATTGTGTGTCTAACATATTTATATAAACCAAGTTCACACATTAAAATCTTGCATAGTTTCTCATCTTACTCTACTTTTTTTTCTTTTTAGAGAGAGAATCTAGGGTTCTTCTTCGTTTTCTCCTAGTGAAGGTTCTAAGGTCTTCTTGTAGCTTTCTTCTTTGGTTCTTGAGGAAATTTTGACGAAATGGGAAGGGGAAGGGTTCAGCTACGGCGGATCGAGAATAAGATACGGAGACAAGTGACGTTTTCAAAGCGAAGAACAGGTTTGGTGAAGAAAGCTCAAGAGATCTCAGTGTTATGTGATGCTGATGTTGCTTTGATTGTCTTTTCTCCAAAAGGCAAGCTCTTTGAGTACTCTGCTGGCTCCAGGTTTGAGTTTCTTCCAGAACTATTACTTAATTTACTTTTAAGAAAAAGATCTCATATCTATTCTTGTCGACCTACATATATATGAGCTTATATTTCATGTTTTGACCGATTGGGGGGGGAGTGGTGGGTTTAATTAGGTAGTGGATATTGATGAGAAATAGACTGAGATATTTTGATCAAATTAAATAGATGATTCACAAACATGTATGTGTGCGAGAGAGATTAATACACATGCTTAGTTCATACATATCTGCTTAATTAGTTCTTGCATCTCTAAGTAATCAGGGAAGAACATAAAAATGAAATATTATATATACTACATAAATCAAATTAATTAACATAAGTGAGTATAGATAATTATGTGATTAAACCAAAACTGCGAGATATAACAACGATTGTTGAGAATGTGCTAACTGTAAACCAAATAAGTTGAATACATATGCCATAATATAATTAGATATCTTTCTTTTAATTTACGTGTGTATTTTTTCTTCAAGCTTACAAAAATGGTGGGATTATAGGAAAATGGCTGAAGAAAAAATTAAATTTGTTACAAAATCTACAAATATTTTTTTTTTAATTCCGACCTGTAGGGTTTGCACCAGTGAGTAGATCTTATAATGTTCAAAGGTAGATTACTTTGGCTATTACTCATGTTAGTTTCAAGTGTTTTTTGGTAACCTGTGTTAGATTAAAGTTTGTTTTATATGTTTTAGTAACTCGAATTCAAAGATCTTTCATACAAAATAAGTCTGATGAGTTTTTAACTAACAAATTTTGGTACAAACAACTTAGCAGAATTAAAATTTGTAGTCATTATTTTATCTGAGAATTCAATTATAAATGAACAAATTTGACTAAAAAGGCAATTGCTTTTTAATGAATCGTTAAGGAGAACATACATAGAAAGATCAAATTAGAAAGGTAATTGTTTGTTTTAGCTTTTATTATTTGTAAGTTATACTGTAATAGTGTAATAGGAATATAGGATGGATTATCCTTTATTTCTATTGTAATTACGAATATGAGATAAAAGTTTGCCGAAACAGTAAAACTAATACTAGGAGACATATTATGATGAAACCGTTCAAATTATCCCGATGTCCTAGGTTCATGTAAATTACAATAGCTCTCATCTTTTGATAAACACTATCACTAATTAGTGCTAATGAAACGGAAAAATAAGTAACCCTACTATATATAGGAAGAACATGTGCAAATTATCATCTTTATAGGGATGGATTCGTATTGATAATAACTATATGTACACAAAATTACTAAAGAGAGAAACCAAATCTACTATATATAGGAGTGAGCTTTCAGTCATGATTGTAATAATAGTAAACAGGAAGTAAGATATACCGTAAAATGTTGTTGGAAGCATGGCAAGCCTTTGTCATGGAGCTTTGTGCCTTGCTTTATTCTTTTTTTGGTCAAACCTAGGACTAACCTCGATCTTCACATGAAAATATATACGCACCCATATACTTTCTAGCTTGTGAGATTTAAGTAGTATATGTCTAAATATTTTAAAAAAGTGAAAACATGATGAAGAAATTTAAACTTTGATCTAATAATCATTTTAGTCTAAGGATTACTGTAAATAGTGTCTGTAATCCCGCCTGTGGTGGCTCAGTTGTACTGGGTGTAAAGAAGGGCGTAATTAAACTCGTTTCTATCTTAAGTTTGATTTCACAGTGTAAACTCTCTGTGTGAGCTACTTGGTCACTTATCCTCGGTTTAACTGATTTACCGACAGTAGGTTTATGAGAATCCTTTTACTCAAGGGCATGTTCTCTCTTGAAATTTTCAGGGGCTTAAAATAATAATCCAAATATCATATGTCCTAACTCCTAAGTCTATAAATATAATGTTCAAAATGTATGGAAAGGTAGATCAATGTCTCAATTGTAAATAAACATTACATGCATATAAATCTTGAAATGTTTTTGTTTATCTTTCCAAAATAACATAAGAAAGAAAAAGAGTATACCAACTTTAAAATATAAATTATTCATTATGTTAAACATGCGGTATGATAATAGTTTTACATTGAGTGGTCATTCAAGTTTTATTTATTGATGTTTAGCATGGAGAGAATTCTGGATCGATATGAGAGGTGTTCATACGCCGGTCAAGACATTCCTACACCCAGTTTGGATTCGCAGGTTCTTGAGCACATAAATAAATAAATATCTATTAGATATAAATCATTGTCTATCCTAAATTTGGCTAACTTTTGCTTTCTACTTCTTATGTTTGTAGGGTGAGTGTTCAACCGAATGTTCGAAGCTCTTGAGGATGATTGATGCTATGCAAATAAGCTTAAGGTGAAAAAAATATTACCAAAGGATCATCCATACATTAATACACACATTCTAAATTTAAACAATATAATAAATTGCATCTTCATTTTTAACTTGTTTGTTTCATATAACAAGGCACTTAAAAGGAGAAGAGGTAGATGCTCTAAGTATCAGAGAGCTTCAGAGTCTGGAGATGCAACTTGATACTTCCCTCAGGAGAACTCGCTCTAGAAAGGTTCTTTATCTTTCTACAAAGAGAATTATCTTACATTTTGTATACATCTACGATCTATATGCATAGATCATTTGTACAAAAGGGTTTGTGTCTAATCTTGTATGCATATATTTACATAGATACATAGATATACTACATATAATAATGTAGCTATTGTTTTGGTTTGGGAACACAGAACCAGCTCATGGTAGAGTCCTTAGCACAGCTCCAGAAAAAGGTAATATACTGGTTTAGAGATAATTACTCTTTGTTGTTGTCATATAATGGTCTTGTACTTTGCAAATGTCTTTGAGGTACCCGCAGGTCTTTTTCGCGATTGGGTTGTACAAATCGTAATACTTGGACTATATATGCAATCTTCAAGATTGCTGTTCTTCATTTTTTTTCCAAATAAGAAACACAAATTCATATTTTCGGTCTAGAATACTTAAGTTTCTGAATTAAATTAATAAATATGGGATCTTTTGTTGGCATAGGAGAAGGAACTCAAAGAACTGAAGAAACAGCTAACAAAGAAGGTGAAACGGATGACAAAACCTTTGACTATGCCTACATACTAGATTTGGATCCTATTTAATGTGGAGTTTAAAGTTTCAGAGATTAGTCTAAAATTTCCCGATTGCATATATTTAATTTATGTTTGAATGTTAAAAGAATTCCCAAACGAAATATATTAGGTAGTTATACGAATATTGAATTTGGCAGGTTGATCAAGGTGAAGACATTGAGCCGCAAAACATCAGCCAAGGGTTAGACTCAACACCACCATGTGAGACACCGCACCTGTTGCCAGGACCTATTTCTCCCCACCCTCCCTTGTCTATCGGGTATAAATTCTCAACATTCTATATATAGATTTCACTAGGCAACGCATATATGAAACTACTAGTTATAATGTGTTAGTATTGATTAATAATAATATCAAGTTAATGTAGATCAACATTGCAAAATTATAATTTGTATATCCTTGATATTTGTGTAGCCACGTGCATAATGTGTATCGTTTATGTAGTACTTATAGGGACACATCGCAAATGAATGAAATTGGAGAAAAAGATACCGGAATCCTAGTTCGCTCGGGGAATACAACGTTGCCGCACTGAATGCCTCGGCTCACTGGAGAGTAGAGGTTCAAGGTCATCTTGGTTTGTTATTTTCAGTACTTAAATTTATAGAAACTAAATAACTTCTCGGTTTAAGTAGAGAACCAAACCGAATATCATGAAATATATTCGGTTTTGGTATTCTTAGAACCGGTGTAAGATGTTCCAAGTTTCAAACTTCGAACTAATTTCAGAAAATTGTATCCCGAATGTGATTTTGTATATTTTATTAATGACTGTACTTTGCATTTTGTGTTCTTTGTCAGCAACATCAATATTGCAGGTTTGGAGTCGGATAAGTTTCCTTTTCTACATTTATATTTTCATTCTGCATAAAAAAATCGGATAAGACTAATCTTAGACTTTCTAGTTGGTGAACCTTTCTAAAACTCTTGTTGCCAATAGCCTTGACTATCATCTATTCATTAATTAGGTTTACTCTTCCATTTTTGTTCCTCCTCTAAGGCTTAATCACTGCTTATTTGCCTAGATGACTTGAACCCTTGTCATGTCTTGGCTAATCGAAAGCATCTGATATAGGGAAATTACAACTGGAGAAGAATGGTAAATACTTGAGAGAGAGAGTCACCATGCAAAACAAAGAACGAAATATGTGTTCGTTAACTAATGAGGGTCTTTAAAAATGAACGGCTTAACATTGGCTAACCTATAAATAATACTAGAGATTGATGTGCGGATATTGGATCTTACATTTTTATACATTGATATTTATTTTTCATAATTAGTGTTATATTTTAGATGAGTCGTAATATAACTAATTGTATTCAATAGACTTAGACCGAATTGGATAATATGATTATTTTTATACAAATTTCCGAATCCGTTTCAGATATATTTGTTATTAGATATTTATAGGTTTCTATACATCAAAACCGAACACATCCAGACCCAGAAGGATCCAGTTAAAAACCTACACATAAATTTATAATATTTAAACGGAGCTTAATTTCAAAAAAAAAAAACGATACCCGAAAAAAACAACTCGCACCTAAATGGAATGTTCATGTCTAACTGATTTTATAAACTAATAAAAAAATGATTTCTATGTGTTTGGCTATATGAAGTGAAATAGTAAGAGTTTTTATTTAGTAAAATAATAAAATGGAGTGAGAAATTAAGTGACAATATATATAATACATTTTTATTATTTTGATTCAAGTTATTATTTTATTCAGAAAACATGTTTCTGAATTATTTTTTGGCTACGTAATTTTCATCGATTGAAACTAAAATTAAAACAAAAAATAGTAAAACAAACTAAACCAAACGTTTAACCATATGCAAAACCCAGTTATTTTACATTTTTTATTTTATAATTGGCACAAAATTAATGTTGATTAACTAATAAATAAAAAATATGCACTATTATTATTATTATGGTAATATAATTAATAATGTGATATATTGTTAATGTAATATAATTAATGAAATTGTTAAACTGAGTGAAATATGGAAAAAAAATTATTGTAATTACTAAAAAAATATTATACTGCTTTCTTATACTGCTATCAATATTTACAAATAATTATCATTTATATTATTATCTATGTTTCTAGACAGTACCAAATGGTACTTCAATTTTAATAATATATATATATATATATATATATATATCAATCTATTCCATAGAAATGATACACACCATGATCGTGGCAACGAAAATATCAAGGATGCGTTCAAATTATAAATATTTTGAGATGTTAATCGACATTAACTTAAACATAATATAGGGGACAAATTTCAGTAGATCTTAAATATGATTTAAATAATTAAACACAGTTAAGTAAATTAGGCATGAGCACATTTTTATGGAACAAAAGAACCAAACCAAACCGAGCCAAAAAATGAGACTTTGGTTCGGGTTTTGATTCTAATAATTATTTGAACAGATCTTATATCTATATAATCGAAAAATCAAATCTAAATCAAGAATCGAATAAATACCTGAATTACTATAATATTTTTTATGTACTTATAAATATTGGATTAACTATAGGCCAAATTGGCTGAAAAACCACGAAACATAAGTTAATTAGGGAATCATGCAATCGAAAAGTTAATTAGGTTCGTTGATGTACAGTAGGTCGCGAAATTACCCACATATCCCCTTACGATATCCAACTTGAGTAGGTAGGGTGCAGAGCTAAAGTAGGCATATCAAATATAGGTACAACTGTCAGATGGTGTCAGAAGAAAAGACATTTTGTCTCGCATATATTCCCGCGAGAAAAAATTTTAAATGAGTAAGACAAATATATTCAGTTAACCTATTATTGTTATACAATTCATCGTTTAGTCCCTACAAAATTGGTTCAATTAAGGAACAAACCCTATGTTTTATGATATGCGAACTAAGACAAAACATGAACTTCGCTTTGCAGCTAACCTTCGTATATAAATATATAACAAGATAAGGAACAGTAATTAGACAGTGGATATTTTACATTGATTGGATGGAAATTTCACAGGAAACATACATAAGAAACGATATTATACAATGGTAATGAAAATTAAAAGTGAAAATAATTAATATTGAAAACCGATAAACAAGCTGCAGTTCATATCTTAAGCAGTAAGAGCACGACGGTTGCAACGAAAAAGCCGGCACAAGAAAAGAAAACACAGTTACGAATATTCTTATCGGACTGAATGATTTGAGCTTTGACGATTTCTTCAATATGAATCAATAGATCATCGTTCGGACCGGTGGAACGATTAACCTCAACCGCCGCTAACTGAGCATTGGCCGTCGAGAAGGCTTCACGGAGAGCTTTGATTTCTGCAGCTTGTCGACGGATCTTGTCCCTAGCTTCCAAGAGGCTTCTCTTCTGCCATTGACAGGGCAAGTCCTTGTCTGACCACTCTAAGAACCCATGTACGTCGCATTTAAAAAAGCGACGGCCGGGATTTGCGTCTGTCCAGGAGATCGACAGTGTAGTTGGCTGCAAACAATGACAAAGGGGAAAAATGATGGAGGCCGTAGATGAAATGGAAGCTGAAGAAGAAGTCTGACCAGAAGCCATCGAAAAGAAGTGTTAAGTTGATTTCCGATGAAGAAGAAACGTGTATAGCAATGTTAACAATAAAAGTGAAGCTTATTTGTAATAACACGCGTCGGGAAAAGGGGCCACACATATAATTGTTTTTAAAAATGAAATATGTGGTTCCCATTTCATGAACGTGACAAATACTTGTAATAACTAACAAAACCGGTTAACAAAACCAATTAAACTATTAAATGCGAACCGAAAACCAAACCGGTCCGACATTTTTAACAAAACCATCGGATGATAACGTCTAGAAAGATTGAAACTAATAAAATATTGGAATATGTCAGAGATATTTTCTGAAGCCTACACCTAATGATGAGGTCTAGTACTAGGTAGCCGGTGCAGAATAAGCTTACGTATATCTGGATTTTGTGTAAGTAACTCCACCTTCTTATCTCCTTCTGGCTATAAATACAGGGCCCCATCATCCCAAATCAGATAAACCAAGCAACAAACAAAATCCAGTTTGGTTTGTTTAATTCCGGAAATCTTTGGTGATAGAGCTTTTAAGGTTTTTTTCTTATCTTTTTCTAGGGTTTCACATTTTATGCTACTGTTACCACAAAAATCTGTATTCCTTTTCACGGCTTCATGTTTATCACTCAGCATAATTTATTTTTACTAATATTTTGCGTATCTTGTAGAGATGGGGTGGTTTGTGAAGCTCCTTCTAGGGCTTTGGAGTAAGTCCGCCAATGGCGACTGGACTTTTGAAGAAACCTCTTCCTATCACGGAGAAACGGTGATAATAAACAAGACTGACACTTTTGATGGGTTGGTGGAATTGATACGTATAAGACTGAATCTGGGGATTCTAACGCCGGTTGCGTTAACTTATCAACTTCCGAACTGGATGCTAGTCCCAGATTGTTCAAAAGTCCCTCCGATCACTTTGTGTAACGACAAAGATGTTGAGACAATGATAAGCGCCAGAGACTACATGTCTGAGCCGGTGCTTTATGTGACTAGTGGACCTGAGCTAGTTGCAAAATACCAGTTCTACTGTCGATCACCTTTCACAATAGATGATAAGGCTTATCTCGAAGAAGGAGTTACCGAAGAGCAACATCGACAAGCTATACGAGGTTCGGTTCTGATAATCCACAAACTTTATATACTGGTAGCAAATGTTATAGGAGCCCTAACTGTATTTAATTTCAAATTTTTGCAAGACTTGGTTGGTGGTCATCCAATCGTTTGTAGCAAGCATATGTTGGAGATAATGTTCAATGAACCACAACTCCTAATCGTCTTCCGCGTTGCTCTAGAGATAGAAATGGTTTATTCTTTCCCCGACGAGCAAGGGGTAACTGAAGATCCAGCTGACTTTCCTAGCCTAACCATCGATGACATTATCGATATGGAGCAAGGTTACACCTTATCACCGGTTGAGCCGAGCAACTATGAACCTGGCGATGAAGGTATTGGTAGTCTATAATAATTTTCACGCATTATAAATCAATTTAAGTAGTTAACATTTAAATAATCGATTTTACTAATTGGATGAACCGGTTATAGCGTACTACAAGTTAACCTGTCAGATGACAATATTTGGAATGTTATAGACTGTATATGGATGCTTAATATTCAGCCCACCATATCAACATTCATTTCATAGATGTATTTACATTATAAACTAATGAACTTTATAACGTTGCAAGTGCTGTACGGAGAACCGGTGAGTCTAGAGGAGATGGAAAATGCAGAACGCAATTTCGCCGGAACAATCATTCTTCACCAACCAACCCCTTTGGAAGTCGAACCAGTTAACATATGGAGGGGAAATACGCAAGAAGAGCCATACTGGGATGGTATGATGGAGGAAGAAGACAACTATGAGGTCTACGTAACACAGTCACCACACCCAAGTCAGGGAGTTGAACCTCTGCCACTTGCTCCAAATCGAAGGGTGAATGCTCCACAACCAGCTACAATAATCATGATCGATGATGAAGATGATGGATCATACACCGGCTCTTCTGAGGGGGTTAACGAGAACGATAATATCAGTAACCCCCCTCCACCAGAAGAAATTGGAGTCATTGCCAACGAGCAAACGAAAAGTGCACCAGCTAGTAGGAAAGGTATTTTGTTATGGAACTATTATGATGTTGTAAAGCATATTGTTTTTTCTAACCAGAACTAATGGATAATTCTTGATTCACTAAGGTGAATCGTCTGGCGAAGTAGACCAAAACAAAACAGCACCATCGAATGAAGTTGTCGTTGCCTTACCAGCAGCTCCAATTCCCAGTAATGAAGAACTCTGCCTTGATCTCACACTTGGCGTGGGAAAAAACATGAGCACCTCTAGAGGTGTTACCTTGGTTGACGTCGACGACTCTGTCTCTGAAGGTGAAGAGGGCAGTGGTGGGTTTGATCCCCTCTTTTAAAATGAACTGGCTCTTAAAATTATAGATAAGATAAATAAGTTGCCTATGTTTTGTTGTGAAATATGTGGGTTCCGGCATATCCTTTTTGGCGTTTCTTTTACTCTAATGATGCATAAGACACTATGTTTGCGGCAGTATGTAATGTAAAATATCAATGTTAAATATGTTGATGCATTTCTATCTCATTATATAACTAATCCATCAATCGAAAAACAAATTGTAGGAAACCAAACAAACAATTCAGATGACTTATATGAGGGAAAGGTTTTTACAAGTAGAGCCCATTTCAAACAACATATGGCCTTATATGCATTACGCCGTAAATTTCGGTTTAAACACTCGCGTTCCTCAGCAGAAGGAATGGTGCTTCGTTGCGTCAGTGCTGCATGCAACTGGAGGGTTTATGCTATAAAATTTAAAAATGTGGACAAGTATGAGATTCGCAAATTGTCTTCGTACCATTCATGTTCAGTTGACGATCGAGCAGGTATAACCATTACATTTCACATGTTGCTGAAACAATACACAGTCTTAATGTATAAAACGAAACCGTATATATATTAAAAAAAAAAAAAATTGAACATCATAATAAACAAATGATCAGTTATACATGAGAACAAACAAATGATCACTTATTAAAAAATATGTTTACTTTTTTTCTCCCGATATGAACAATGTAATGAACTTAATAACTCAAAGATTATCGAAAGCAGTGTTTGTTCATATAGTGTGCTTATCACCTACCTAATACTTGATAATTTCCAACAATTACTTTCATATTATATAATGGGTGATAACAAATAACCGAAAACTAATGAAGCGCATGAACAGGATATGAGGAACAGGCGACACATTCAGTCATTGGCGAAATGATCAAGTCCAGATTTGCTGGCCAAGGTTGTGGGCCTCGGCCGAATGAGATTATTCAACTAATGCTTGGGGAACATGATATTAGGATTTCTTATTGGAAAGCGTGGCGTTCACGAGAAGTTGCCCTCGAATATGCGAAAGGATCATCTGGTACGTCATTCACAATGCTCCCAGATTACCTCCACAGACTGGTTGTCGCAAATCCCGGCACTATAGCACAAATCCACACAGTTTATGATGTTGTTGTTGGCCATAGGTTCAAATATATGTTTCTTGCAATGGGTGCTTGTATTAGTGGTTTTAATCATATGCGTCATGTTATTATCATCGATGGGGCACATTTGAGAGGAAAGTACGCGGGTTGCTTATTGACAGCATCAGCACAGGATGGGAATTACCAAGTCTTCCCTATAGCTGTTGCTATAGTTGATGGTGAAAATGACAGTGCATGGGAATGGTTTATGAAAATGCTTTTGCAATTCATCCCCAACAAAGAAGAAGTTGTTTTTGTTTCAGACAGACACTCTTCAATATACAATGCAATATCCAAGGTTTGATCCTCTAATACAACATAGTCATTCTACATTACTTAGTAGTGACGTAGGTTAGAAGATTAGTTAAACTATTTATTATTTTCCTGTCTTTATAAAAGAACACTTGTAAATGTCATGGCATGTCTATTTACATGTAGGTCTACACTGCAGCTAAACACTGTGCATGCGTTTTACACCTGATACGCAACATCAAGACACATTACAAAAACAAGCACCTTGGTTACTTGATTGGGAAGGCTGCTAGGGCATTCCAGCTCTCGGAATTTTATACCGCTTTCAATGAAATAAAAAACATTAATCCTTCTTGTGCGGAATACCTTATAGATATTGGATTGGAGCACTGGTCTCGAGCTCATTTTTCAGGAAACCGCTACAACATAATGACCAGCAATATTGCGGAAACATGGAATTCCGTACTGCACGAGGCAAGGGAGTATCCGATATTGCCTTTGGTTGAGTATATCCGAACAAAACTTATGAACTGGTATGCAGAACGTCGTGATGTTACACAGTTGGGGAGTAGCCGGTTGACTCCACGTGTTACTGAAATTTTGGAAGCCAATTTCGAACGGAGTGGGGGTTGCTTGTAAACCGGATTAACAAGGGCGAGTTCGAGGTGAAAGAGAAGAATGGTTCCTCATTCCACGTTAACCTAACAACAAAGGCCTGCAGCTGTTGCGCATTTCAATTTCTCCTCATTCCTTGTCCCCATGCAATTGCTTCAGCAATCAAGGAGAGAATTAGTATCGAATCTCTTGTATCTGACTATTACACACTAGGAGCTCTTGCCTCTGCATATGCCAAAGATATACTCCCCATCACCAACAATACAAATGGAGTTACTATCGAAGGAGAAGAAGCCTCACTCCATATTTTCCCTCCAGTAACAAGACGACCCCCTGGCAGACCTCGCAAAAGTCGAATATTATCAACTGGTGAAATTAGGGTAAGCAAGTCTATATCTTATGTTTTAAATAATACAACAAGCTGGTTACATCAAATACTTTTTGGCAGATGAAAACTCCAAGAAAAAGACATGTTTGTAGCCGTTGCAAAGGGAATGGACACAATAAAGCAACTTGCAAAGTTGCAATATAAGAACATCAAGTCGTATAAAGTCGAAGAGGCAATTCTCGGATGATGAAGGTGTTTGATAAGCATGGTGGGGTGTCAATAGACATCATAATTTAAACATGTTAATGTAAAATATTTTATACATGTTTGGTACGAGGCAGGTTTGTACTTGTTCCCGAGATTGTTAAATAAATAAGATGCCCACGAAGATAATATATTATAGACCCACAGTAAGTCATATGTAAGCCTCGTGGTTGCCATAAATATTAACGCTTTAAACATGTTAACTGGTAAATGCATGAAAAATTCCAAGGCTCGGATATAGAACCATAATTTGGTTGTCATATTCGACCTTATATAAACATACATGAATATATGTAATGTCTGTTGAGCAGAAAAAAGAAAATCCAGATTTTGATGGAACTACAACTTATTGTACTTTAAAACAAGAAATACATTAAAGTGAACATATTAGTGCTTTCAACAAACACTCACCCTTACACTAGGTAAGGCTCCGACATTATATAGAAGGTAGACATATTAATAGAAAGGATTAAAGTATCATGCATACAATTTTGAAAACACAAATCCATTGAATAACGTAAGTAAGATAAGAAGTATGAATATAAAAAAATCATTGCAAAATTAACCAGATTTTGAAAATTAATCAACGGCGTTTACTAACAAAAATAATGTTAGTATTGGCCGAATATAGATAATATAAGTTACACATACTTAACGAAACACCAAAGCGTCTGACACAAGGATCATATAACAAGTCCGGGAGAAAATGTGAACTACAACATGCGAAGCAAACGACATACACTCAGAGATGCATTGATTGAACCATATCTTAAAAGATACGACAACAGAAACCATAACCTACAACTTCTCATAGACCTCATACGCCAATATTGCTGCACACATCCCTTCTTCTTCGAGAATATCATTATTGATATTCTTACACACCTCGATACCATATAGAGCATGGGTGGCCATTAACAAAACAGCCATCAATCCACAATCTGAAGGGTTCTTATGCTGATGGAGTGATTTCGGCCTAGCAACATCATAACACTGGATTATAGGATCAGCTCCTATAGGTAGACATGCAAATCTAGCCACATATGGTAACATCTGGACTATAGGCGTTAGATATTTATCCAGCGACGCATCTTTGAACTTGGCCGTATTACAATCTAGAACTGTGACAATCCCACGAGCAGCATCGAAGCATATACCAACCCAATGTTTATTTGCGACATTAAATGGAAAGTAATACCTTGTCGGGTGGATATTTTGAGAATCTTTAGTGGGGAAAACGTCGCTCAAAACCTTAGGGAAAACGAAACTCTCTTTTTTCTTACTCTTGAGAAACCTGGGAAACGTCTTGATTATACCGGAGACAAATTTGGTATCAAAAAATTCAGAACTCTGGGCCCCTTCAGTTGGCAACTGATGAACGATAGTTAAACGCAAAACGCGAATAAGAATATCAACTACCTGTTATGGAGGGAAATAACTGGGTATTACATCAACATATTACGTAATATTCAAATAAACTGGATTACGAGTTCATACCTTTGCAGAAAACATGCGTGGTCTCTCAACAATGGAGACAATGTCTTTCGGATAGACTGCTATCCCACCAAGATTAAATACACTGGTAGAACAAAATTGTTCTGAGTGAATACACTTTATCTTACATAATGGCAATTGTACTGACAGACAAAAAGAATAAAAAATTTAACAACTTACAATTTCGCCTTAAGTTTGGTTGCGAGTATGGCATACTTCCTGGTCGTTTCACTTATATCAGCTAAACCAAAAATAAACTTCTGTGAATCTCTCAACCGGGAACGTAAATGGGGCCCGCATTGGTAATCGTCCAGCAGACCCGATGGCACCATCTTCTGCCTCTTACTTTTCCGTGATCCTTGTCCTTCTTCTATATTGTCACGACCATTGTTGTCAGAGATTGGATCCCCTCGACCAACCTCCGTAGCCATAACATGAGCATCAGGCTGAAGCTACTCTTCTTGAGTAAGACCAAGCGAGAAGGTCGGCTCATCCGTTTCCCTAAGAAGTTGCCTATGATTTGCCCCGTTTTCCTAGAAGAACAAATAGTAATCAAACAATTAACGATTTTCCCATATTGTAATCGATTACCATATACATAACCAACATACCAAACTTTGCTGAAACGCATTTTGCCTAGTACAATTCTCGCTATGAGCTGATGGTGCACATGTATCAGAAACTGGATCAACAGGAACATATCCATAACCCACATCGACTTCCTTTGTTGGGGTACGATTCTCATCCTGAGTAAGCATAATTATTTGGACTATAAGAAAACATAGGTGAATAGACAACAAAGACGTAGAAACAAAGGATCAACGTAATAGCATACAAAAATTAAAACCTGGCTCCTTTTGGTGGCTCTTGGCGGCGTGGAATATGCACTTATGTGAGACAACACGTTTCGGATAGTATTGGCATTGACATCAGGATCTTGATCGGTATGGTTTGCCCGAACAGAGACTTCACCCACACCAAGCGGAGGAATATGGTGTGTCCCATTATGATGAACAACTTGCTCTTTACACAACGCAGACACCATATCCTTAACACATGCAAGCATTTCATCTTTAAACTTAGATAAAACAGACTCCACTTGTCCAACAACATTCCCTTCCAAAGCATCAACCCGGGAACATGCGACCTTAATGGTCGTCTCCATCACATCAAACTGAGATTTGATTTTGTCTATCACAAGAGAAGCAATGGAACATGGATCAAGGTCATGAGCAGTAATACGCACATTATTTGCTCTCTTTGCCTTTGAGGTTGATTTACATGATTCGCGCATACGATCAACATCATGCTTCCTAACCCCACCACGAAACATTGAAGTACTGAAGTTACTGTTTGAGTTCAGGCGGTGTAACATGTTCTCCACTTGCTCATCATGCTCTTCGTCGGAATAAACCACGTATTCCCCCTCAATAGGCCGGAATGGGTCTTCAGGTAAGACACTACGAACGATAACCTGAACATACACATTATACTACTGGTTACAAACAATAATTGACACCGACTTGTAGTTAATATATAGCTTCCTATACTAAATCAATCGTGTCCAGGAACGGATTTTATAAAAAAAAAAATTATAATAACGTTAACATAAAAATATGAAGCTTCAACTTACATCACTTCTCTTATCAACACTTCTGCCGTGTGCTGGATTCAAAGTTTGTTTCTTAGTAAACATATCACGCCCATGACCGTCAATATCTTCGCTGTCTGATTCGGACGAAGAACACGTATCTTGCACAACCTCTGTCAACGCCGGAATAGCTTCAACCATAACAAGTTGTAGAGCAAGAACAAATCCTTTCACAGCAATCGTGTTTTGAGACAGCGCAATCTCATCTCTCTCTCTAATACTAGCCATTAGCATGTCAAACGCAAGTCTTCCCCAAGGGAACGAAAAAAATGCTTCAAGATCTTTAATTGCTTCTGCATGCTCTCTAGCAATCTTCATCTTCAGGCTTGTTGGGAGAAGAACGGATTCAAGAATTGCCAAGCATGCGTATTTAATACGGATTTCCCTGTCCTTAACAGTTTTCCGGTATAGCATCTTGATGACCGCAGAGACGGTGACAACCTCAACTTTACCGAATAAAGAAGGCCAATACGGTGTCTCAGATATTGTTTCCTTTAGCTTCATCTTCGACTTGGGGGGAAATTTCCCACATGGTAGTCCCGTCACAATCGCAAATTCTCTGAGTGAAAACCTAACCGGTTTTCCCGCAAATCGGAACCACGTTTCATGCTTCTTCTTCGTTTTAAGCTGCCTTGATAACATATATCGAGCGAATCTACCGGAAAAGACAGGTTTGTCGGCGATTTCGATCAATTTCCCAAATGAAGATCGCCTTATAATTTCAACCTCCTCGTCATCTAAAGCATTAAAAATCCGTTTTAAAGAGCTAGATGATTGATACGTTAGAACACGAACCCCTACCGGTTCCTCGCCAGCTGCAAACATCATGTCTGGAATTGGACGCATGTCTTCTTCTTCCGGTGAATCGGGACAATCAACAAGACGTGCAGACACCATTGCCTCCAGCTGCACCTTCGAATTGTGAATCCAGATTTTCAACTTAGTAAACTCCGCCAAGAAAACGGTGAAAAAATAGAAAGGAATTGATAAACATGTGAGAACAGTTCATTGATACTAATGGAAGGGAAGGAATATTTGCAGTCTTTACAATCTTTTTTTGTTATCTACAGTCATTTAGATCATTATTGCTCTACATTAGGTATTCAGTATAGGTTTACTGTACTGTAGGCGTGTCAGGGAACAGTTATAACGTATGGAGGTTACTTTAGGCATATCGACATTGTCGAACAGTACCAATCTGATCACCTAAATAATCTTTATAACGTGTATATCCACCGCAATTGTCCTTAACTATATCGAATTTTAAAATAACTAAATAATTTTAAAATATATTTTTGTAAACTAAAATATCAAGAATCATGAAGCACAATAATATTTTTTGGAATATTTTAAATTATTTGAACTATCCAAATTTTTATTCGAAAACCCAAATTTTATTGACATTTAATAACTTTAACCTAAATTAACCAAAAACTAGAACCAAACCAGAACCGAATGTCCATGGCCAAAGTAAATTCATCAAAAAAAAATATGTTAATTTATAATTTCAACTAGTTTTGGGATATTAAATTTTTTTGGAGATTGTGACAATAATTGTCTCACAAGAGAACCACACCCGAACAGATAACCAACTATCATCCATACCTATTCGTACCAATGGTTCATCTACTAAACGGTTCAACCCGGACCCGGAAACCCCGAGTGAAACCCATGTGCCTTCCGTTGATGCAATTCGAAAGCTTTGTAGAGGGAACATCCGAACATGATACCCATTCGGAGTTTTTTGATAAAGGGAGCGAAATCAGAGAAGACCGTTGAGAGCATTAGGCGTAACATAACTGTCCAGGGTGGTAATAGTATTACTAGTGCCAGTGATGCTAGTAATGAGAGTTTGTGTAAAGGGAAGCGTAAAGAAAAAGGTCTTTTCTGGGGAGAGTTTGAGTTCTTCACAAACAAGAGAAGCTGCAGAGGTTGAGGAGCCTTGTGAGGGGACAAAGGAAGGATTTGAAAGCTAGAATGCTTGAAGTCTTGAGAGAGGAAGTTGAACGTAAGAGGATGCTTGATGAGAGGGGTAGTTGAAAGGAATGTACTTGACTTCCAAAGTTTATTTTTATTTTTTTGTTTTTTCAGGCATAAGAAAGCAATGCTGGAAGCTTATGATCAGCAAGAAGCAAGAATATTTGCTGAGTATCACAAAAGGCTACAAGTATATGTTACTCAAGCGAGAGGTTGAGTTTAGATGCTTAACACGAACGTTGAGAGGGAAGCTGTTTATTCCTCTGTCAGCTGATGATGTCATTCTAACCCCAGAACGGAGTATGATGAACTGCCTGAGTAGTCCTCCTCTACTCCTTCAGGCTATTGCTGCACACACCCAACGCCTTAAGACACTAATATTCAGAGAGATAGAGAAGGTAGATGTCAGAGCTGATGCTTAGAGGCATTGATATTTATATGCGTTTCTCTTCCTCTTCTACTGAATGGTATATATGTACGCTCTGAAATTCATGTTCCAGTGTACTGATAAGCCAATGAAAGCTATTTGATGTCAATCTATTCTACAGGTATAAGTACGAAAACAACCGGGTAATGGAGATTTCTTCTTCTGTTGTGAGCTAGCCATTAAGTTATCAGTTTAATGGTAATATGGGAAGATAGCCAGATACTCATTCCAAAGGATCAAACAACGAGTTCCTTGAACGAAAGGTTGCTCTCGTTATCTGCCTTTTTTCTTTCTGGTTATTTTAGCATATAATGTTCAGAAAGGACATAATTTGAGGCTTACCGTTTAGCAACGGACTTAAGATTTTGTAGGCCAGCTGCTGCATTTAAACTTTTTCAACTTTCTGATCATTTATCTCATGCTTATTTCCAGAAAGCACATGTGCAACAATTTTGGAAACTGAAGATGCACTGAGACCGTTTGCATGGAATGCTGACACCAGAGTTAATTATATTCTGACTCCAATCAGCATTATATAGCTAACTCAGTTAGAGAGAATGTCCAGTTTAAGTTAGTATATACTTGCTTGACCAAGATGTTTAATTTTCCTTTGCAGTTGGACGTATGGAGCAAGAAACGAGAAGCTGCTGCTTTGAAGGCTAGCTTAAATATATTGACATAAACTATGCGCTTAGAGGAAAGACGCTGAACATTCCTTAAAACAGAAGTGGTATTATCCCAGTTGATTTTTTTTTATTAAACTAAAAACAACTCGTAATGCAACGGCTTGTCTAATCCAGACATGTCATTAGTCCGATTTTCATATATTTATAAATAATAATCAAATTACAATATCAATCCTCTCATATTGTTTGTAATAAACAGAATTCATATCATTATATCATATGATTCGAAGGAGCTAAGCCATTAACCTTTATTTTTTTCTGAACATAATGAACCAAAACCAAACCTGTATATTAACAACAAATTCTCTCAATCATATTTTCTTGCAGCAAACAAAAAGAAAGAAATTAGTGACAATTAAAAGAAAAACATTTTATGTTCTTTGAAAAATAAAATATCTGATGGAAATATGGTTTGGCTAGAAAAGCATCACTACGATCAAATAAGAAATCATTAAAACATAAAACGTTCAAAATTAACACGAAAAAAACAAACTGTCAGACCGGTAGAAGTCTCTAGTTAATTTTTGTTTGATGTTGTCAAAAAAAAAACAACAAACCAAACCAGAAAACATTAAAACAAGTAAACAAATACACAAGTGGAAATTTTTTATAATTACTAGACTGATATGCAAAAACATAGCGTTTATAAGTGTAAAAAAAAATAGAACATATCATCAACGATCTTTTTTTTTTGAAAAAAAAGCTTAAGAAATTTGAACTATTTCTCGATTTGTGCGTGTCATCTTTGCGCAGGGACCATGCTAATCTTCTATGTATCGTTCCAATTTTATTGGATGTCCCCAAAGGAACAACATCAACGATCTTATTGACAGAATACTTATGTTCTATTTGTTGTCACAAATTTACACTAAGTTTTCACATCAATCAAGTTAATATAAAAACTCCCATTAAAACCTTGAAAACACTAAAATTTTAAACAAGTAAACAAATCAAAACATTATGTTTTAAGAAATGCAAGTGGAAATATTTTGGAGAATTTTATTATTACTAAATTGATTTAAAACATAGTGATCATAAGTGTAAGAAAAATAGAACATACCATCTCTAACGATCTCAATGACAGGATACTATATTCTATCTTTGACACAAATTTACACTACATTTCCATGGTCAATCAAGTTAATATAAAAATTATCTTTAAAAACATTGAAAAAGTTGTAATAAAAAGAAAAAAAAAACCGTTTTCGCTAGAAAAGAATCACACCAATTCAGTCACAAAACACATAAATAATAGTTTTGAGAGAAACTAAAAAAAAATCAGAATCACCAAAAAAACAAAACAAAAACTCCAAAAAGAAAGCAGAATCGGGTTAAAAAAACGTTACCACAAGATACGGAGGTTGATCAAGCTTTAAGCGTCTCTCCACCGTCGTACGATCAGAAACAGTTTGTAACATGCACCGAATTTACCTCAATGGAAGTAGTGTTGGTCAATAACAATTCCATCTTGATTCCGTCTCCAAAAAGCCAAGCCAATCCCGTCTTCGCTTGGAGCAGCCGCGTGTGTCACCATCAACCTGCAATGCATAAATCAAGTCCAATATGAATAGAGGGGTACTCATCAGCCTTGATACGGGTACAAAGTTCTTCATTATAACCAGGTTCTTGATTTTACCAAATTGGTTACAGGGATCTCAAAAACTAAACACATTATGACAAATAAATAAAAAAAAACTACAATTGTCATCTATGTATATGGTTTACTTAACAAACAAACAAGCAAGTGGTGAACTCATCATGATCTTTGTACTTGTGATACAGTTCCAATTTTGTCATGCCACTGTAGGATCGATTCAAGTATAGGAAAGAAAATAACGAAGGAACTTATTAGATTACGAAACTGAAAATATGAAACTTTACCACCACGGAGAGAAGCAACCGCGATTCAATTTACAACCTTTGAATTGAATCAACCAAAAAGAAAAATCAAACGTAATCATAGACGGATTTGGGCACGGAGACGGAGGTATCAGCCATCGAAGAGAACGAATCTGATTATTAGAACTGAATACGCGTTTCGCCGAATCGAGAGAGAGAGAGAGCGATGATGATGAAACTCGAACGATATGATTAGTTGTTATATAGAAGATACGGACCGAAACGAGGATCTCAATATTACCGTTAGTCATGCAATTTTTTTTTCAATATATTCTTTTGAACGAAAATATTATCCAACAAAAAAAAAGCGTGGAATTTGAATTTTCAGATGTTATATCCTTTTTTTTACTTTTTAGTGAACATAAAAATGAACTTTTCCTTTTTCTGAATAAGTTGGATATCGGCTAATACCATATTTAACGGTGTTAAAAATTTTAATCAAATTTAACTGTTGACTAATAATTAGATTTTTTTAAAATAGATATGTCAACATAAATTGAGAGTTAAAACAATCAATATTAAAAAAGTAGAATTTTAATGGCTCAAATTTTAATTGAAAGTTTTTTCTTGCTTAAATTTAAAAGTTCAGGGTTTTTATAACTGTTTTTTTCTTTTCTAAATAATGGGAAAAATCTATATGAATGAAATATAATGTTTTCTCTATTCTTAAATATGAAAACATTTCATATTTTTAATTAAACTTTAACTTTATAAAAACTTGTATAAACAATCATATTTTATCAAGGCGACGACATTTGGGTTCTAGAACTTCAAGATTGCCTCTGACAATCAAACACTCATTAGCAGGGGCATTAGTCAGTGCATGACCAATGGTGGTACATGCACCCCTAATTTTATTGATATTTTGAATTTAGTATGTAAATTTACAAAAAGATCAGCTAGGAAAGATGGTTAGAGTGTTCTTGAGCACCCATTGATGTTTCGAATTCGATGTCCCTTTTAGCATTTATTTTAACTATACCAGATGTGCACCCGTTGAAATATCTGTCTGGCTTCGCCCCTGCTCACTAGAGCTATTAATAGCAACACGCAGACCAGAAAAATCTTTGGTATCCTTCAAGACATTCAACAAATCTTGTCTGATTTCTCCGATTATCGTTCTCTTTCATCCCACGTAACGAAAACCGAGTAGCGGATACTTTAGCTAAGTGGCCTTAGCCCAATCTGTTTCTGGATCTTCTGTAATGAACCCTTAGTATTTGTTTGACGAAAAAAAAAGTGTCGCTAAAACAGTTTTCTTTTATTCTTGTGTAAAACATTTTGATAGATGCATACTGGTCAGAATACGATTTATGAAATGATGGTTAGAGTATATATACTATAGGGAAATTCTCATAAATAGACATAAGTTTTGGTCACAAAAATAGAATACAAGGAAAAAATGATAAAAATATTTCATTTAAATAAAAAAAAGATACTAATACCCTAGATATAAATAAAAAATAAAAAAATAAAAAAATAAATTTTTTTATAGGTTTAGATTATATGTTTTCAAATTTGAACTTTTTTTATAAAGTTTTTTTTTATTTGTTTTTTCGAAAAACTTTTTTTTTAATTTTTTTTCAAATTTTCTTTTTGTAATTCGAAAATACTTTTTGAAACTATTTTTAAAATTTTTATTTTTAATTTTTTAATATTTATTTTCTATTTTATAAAATTTTAAACTTCCAGCCCAAATCCCCACCCCTTAACTTAACTCTAAACCCTATGGACATCTCCATCCCAACTCCATAATTTACTCCAAATATGGAGTGAAAAATGGAGTATTAACAAACAACTAGATTTTAACCCGCGTTTAGAAAGCGCGGGTTTGTTTTCGAAATTAAATATTTTTTAAAACTAAATTTCAATAAAAAATAGTGTATAGGTCTAGGTACATTTACATAGAACCATGCACCGAACCATATCAAACAGAAAAACCCAAAACCAAAATTGAAATTAATTTCATAAATAACCCAACAGATATGATATCTCTGAAGCCAAAAATTAAAACCGAACATAGAACCAAATGGGTACCTGAGTTTTAAAATACAAATTATATACCAATAAATAATAATTATATTTGATTTCTAAATAACCAAATATCTAAAAACTACTATTTATAAACCAAATTACCCAAAATTGAAATACCCTAATATTTTTTATTCAAAATATCAGATATTTTTATTCGATATTACCCAAAATTGAAATACCCAAAATATCAGATATTTTTTATTTAAAATTATACAAATCATTTAATGTTTTTATTCGAACAAATTGAATTTCCTGATATTCCACAAAATTGAATTTCCTTGATTTTACACTCTTGGTTGACATTTTTATATGAACCCAATTATGCAGAGATTGGTAATGTTGCCAAATGATGAAACATGTTTTATTGGTTTAATTGGTTTGAGAGGTACAAATACAATTATCAATAAACTTTAATGGGCTTTTTATTCCCTTTGGCTATACGACGGAAGAGCATTAAAATCTTAAACATCTAACTTCTCCTGTATTTGGTAAAATAATAGTCATTAGCATATTCTCCATATATTCTTTATCGAGATGTGTTTGTTTTTCATTTTAAAATTTTGATGATGGTCACATATTGTTATAATATATAGGGAAATACCAAAATATAATAAAAGGAAAGGGTCCAAACAACTTTCATAGGTAGATTTTTAGGCATTCCTTCTCTTTTAATAGTATTGATAAAAAATCACTCTATTTATGGAGTAATCATTTTTTTGTTTCTTCGTTTCTCTATTTTTTACTCCATTTTGCAGTAAATTATGGAGTGGGGATGGAAATGGTCTAAGGTTTGGATTAGTTAACCCTAGGAATATAAGTATATATTTACCTCTTTAATAAAATATTTTGGTCATTTTGATTTTTAGAGTTTATATTTGTGATAGAAACTTTTTTAGTGCTATCCTAGAGTATTTCCCTATATTATATCACGTTTAAAATTAAGAAATTTTATTTGAAGAGAATCTGCAAACATTTGAAGGGTGGGAAATGGATATTATCGCGCTGCCACGAGTGCCAAAAGGTGCATATACTTTGTGTCTAGTTAGGTCTTAATTATAAAATCCGAACAACTTACATATGTTTGAAAATGTGATAAAAGCATCAGGATTCAGAAGTGACTTTTAAGTTTTGATATGTAGATTTAGAAAGGTTGAAGGATCGAATAGAGGGATGAAATGGATGGTTGAAATTAATAATGTATATAGGCAACTGAAACAAATAATTAAATAAGATAGTTATGCATATCGGATATGTTATGATGCGACGGTATCCTCCATAGAGCAAAAGCAGAAACAGTATATGAGCCAATTAATGAAATAACAAAACTTGAAAGGTGTTAATTAAATGACAAAGTCAAAAGTTATTAGAAAATAATAATAATACCGGCGACATTAATGGTCAGACTGGTCATCATTCTTCTTGAAATAAGAAAAACGAATAGAAAAAAAACATAAAGAAATAAAATTATATGAATGAAAAGAAATGGTTGTTACATCTCAAATTTAACAAAAAGTAATTTTATTTTTTATTTTTCTACAAAAATAAATAGTAGCGAATGAGAAGAAAAAACTATTCATTGTGAATGGTTGTTACATTATTCTTCGTGGGTTTTTGGTCACCATTCACACCCTATAATAAAATTTATGTTTTGTTTCAATATAATTTTGTAAAAGTTATTTTTTCGTGAGCATCAATACTATTAAACACAAGTTCACTCCTAATTTATATCATTAATGAGAATTGCAAATTTGCCAAAAATACTTATATTTCAAAGGGATTACAAAAATTTATTATTGGTGTCTTTAGTTTTGGGTTTACAGATACACTGAAATAGATTAATAACTATTGAGCCTACATATATATATATAAGATATGATAATCTTACATTTAATATAAATATTCTAAATCTAAATATTGGACCTACAAATATTATGAACCCTATATAAATGAACATACATAATGACATCAAAATATCATTTTCTTAAATCTATGTATCATTATTCAAAATAGATCATCCGAATATTATGCATATTTTCAATACAAACCAAAACCTTTTATCCTACACCATTTATCATATACATATTTGAATATTATTTTTCATGTATAATATTATTTAACGATCGAAAATGAGTATATACACAAAAATTTAAAAAATATTATTTACTATGTCATGTTGTACATAATATTGATATGCAATTGTGAGTATTTAGAAATAATAAAATATTAAAGATATTTTGTGTTTTATCTGATGGTTAATAGCAAGTGTTTCGTTGTTACTGTGTTCTATCGGATTTTTAATTAACAAACTTTTCACTAAATCAGAACCAAATTATATACAAGGTACTGGGTCTACAGGTTCAACAACGAATTTGAGTCGGATATAAAATCACTTCTTAAAATTCAAACATTATTATAAAACAACTTTTAAATTATTTGTTTTCTAATAAAAATTTATAAATTTATGCAAATTTTATCAAAATGGTTCGACAAAAAAATATATGCGCTTTCAAATATAGTCGTAGCCTCTTAATCGAATAGGGATAAAAAAGTATAGACTGATGATGAGAACTATGATATAAATATATGACAAGAAAATTTCATTTTCAGTTTAAAATAGATAATTCATATCATTACTACATTTGGTAATGAGAACACACTATTTTTCAATATAATATATATACTATTAAATCATGTATATCATTTTTTAAATCTATTTCGAATAAATACTATATTTTGAAGAAGAAAATAATAATAATAAAAACGTAAAAACTCAATTGTTTTGATTCAAAAAAATAAAGGTAGTTTTTAAATCAGTTTTGGATAAGAAATGAAAAACAAATCTGTGTTTTCTAATCGCAGATCAAAATCTATTGTGAATGTTTTAAACGCTAAGTAAATTCGGATATTACCAATCTTGGATGTCAAGAAACGTAAAGGAAACGAATTGAAATAAACAAATGGAAGATACTTAGAGCTAAGCAAAAGAATCACACATTGAGACAGGATTGGACGCATTGTTCTTATCTCCATTAACATTTTGAAAATCTTGTCAAATATTATTTTTATAATATATGGTACTATTAAATAAATAATATATATATTTTCAAGAGTAAATTAGCTCAATATACAAAAAGAAGTGAGATACCATAGAGTTGAGGGAAAAAGGTGATGATGGGGGGAAAAAAAAAGGGGGGAAATAGGGTATGGAGTGCAAATAGGGAATATGTTGTGTGTAGGGAGTACAAATTCTCTATTTTCATTAATTTACGAAGTATTTATGCTTCTTATTGTCTGATCAAATCGCTACCTTTTATCGAAATCAATGGTTGTCTTTCCTTTTATGCCAAACAAGCCAACTTTAGTAGTCTAAAATGGCCCCCAAAAAGTCCAAACTTTGGACTCCAAAGATATATTTCGCTAAGAAATTATTTTGACTAGAGTCAAAATTTCAACTAATTTTAAAAATAAATTTTGATAGTACTAAAACAATACTATCAACGAATTACTAATATTTATAGTTTTATCATTGTTTCTTACAAATGTGTGCAGATTTAAATGAAATATCTTCAAACCCTTTATCTTAAATATTTTTTTTTACAAATGTGTGCAGAATAATAAAGAGTTTCAATAATAAACTAGTTTTCTTACTATGGTTTTTTTTTGTATTAGTGTTGTCACTATTTTAATTGAATTTTAAGTTCGTATAATGCATATTATTAACAAATATACAATCAGAATAATGGAAAGTAACACAATTATTCAATAAGCCAAACGACATTCCTATATTCCAAACTACGGCATTCAGCTATGGGCTCTACATAAAGCTAAACTAAATTCAATCAAATTAAAACGTGCGTGTTGGTCGCTGGTCGCTGGTCGCTGGTCGCATACTCGCATAGATGCTTTTTAGTGCCTGATTAGATATCTGTTTTCTTTAAGATCATTGTAACAACTATATATTGTTAGGTTTCTTTTATTTTACAAATTCACAATTTCATGTAGTTTTTTAATATTGCTAATGAGTATAAGCATATGTAAACTTTTTTGACAACACATACGTAATATTAAATTAATGGTGCGAGCTTCTGTAATTTAACATTTTGTTTATAAATATATAACTCGTAACTAAAATCATGTTGTTAGTTGTACACAACACAACATATTATCAATAAGAATTGGATACTCTATACGATAGACGGCAAGTTGTTACCTATTAAAAACATTACCAAAATATTTATGTTCATAACCAAGTTGTTTCGATTGAATCATAAGAACCAATATCCAAGAATGTATAACCCAAGCAAATATAAAGTACTCACTTTATTAATAGCTTTCTCAAACTCAAACTCACAAGTTATGCCACACAATTAGCATCTCCTTATATAACACTTATATATTCCTATTCTCAATAGGAAACACATCTTATAGATAACTTTCAATCTATTCTAATCCTAATCTCATTAGGATAGCTTATATTTCAAATTATCTCAAGCTTAGGTCAACATTCTTCCCCTTAAGCTTGAGAACCTCATTTGATACATCTTGAATCCCAACAAGACTTCGCATCTCTTTAAACTTATTTATTCCGAGAGGCTTTGTGAGCATGTCGGCCTTTTGCTTTACTCCTGCTACATGTTCCACAGCTACTAACCCATCTTCAACGCACTCCCTTATAAAATGGAATCTCGAGTGTATATGTTTACTACGGCCATAGAAGACTGGATTTTTAGTCAATGCAATGGCTGATTTGTTGTCAATGCGTATTACTGCCTTTGCTATTGCTCCTTCAGTGATTTTCCTAAGTAGATCTTGTAACCAGATGGCTTGCTTTGCTGTCTCTGTAGCCGCCATAAATTCTGCTTCACAAGAGGACAGAGCGACAATCTCTTGTTTCTGTAAACACCAGGTGATTGGACTTCCATTTAGATAGAATATGTGTCCCGTTGTGCTCTTGCCATCGTCCGGATCAGAGTTGTAACTGCTATCACTGTAGCCCATAAGTTCAACGTCTTTCTTGCCATCGTTTTTGTAGTAGAGACCGAGTGACACTGTCCCTTTCAAGTAACGCATCACTTGTTTCAACGCAGCTCCATGTGAGATCTTTGGATCGTGCATGTAACGACTTAACACTCCAACACAATGCGAGAGATCGGGTCGAGTATGGATCAAGTACCTTAGACAACCGATGCTTCTCCTGAACTCTTTCTCATTGATCGATTCCTCATGTGGTGCTTTCGATAACTTCAAGCCAGCATCCATCGGTATATGCACATTATTGCACTCACTCATTCCTGCTTCCTCTAATATTCTGGTCGCGTATCTTTCTTGTCTCAAGATTATTCCATCCTTTCCTTGAATTACTTCAATTCCAAGGTAGTAATGTAGAGGTCCGAAATCACTCATCTCGAATTTAGTTTCCATCTCCAGCTTGAACGCTTGTATATCCTCAACTCTTGACCCTGTGACAAGTAAGTCATCAACATACACTGCTACCAGCAAGAGAGATCCGTTCGTTATCCTCCTAAACAGTGATGGCTCTTTAGAACATTTAACGAATCCAAGTTCCTTTAAGATAGAGTTAAGCTTGATGCTCCAAGCCCTTGGGGCTTGCTTGAATCCATAGAGAGCTTTGTGTAGTTTATACACCTTATCCTCTTTTCCTTTGACCTTGAATCCTTCTGGTTGTGACACAAAGACTTCTTCTTCTAGCTCGCCGTGAAGGAACGCCGTTTTTACATCGAGGTGATGTATCTTCCAACTATTTGATGCCGCTAATGCAATTATGGCTCTCACAGTTTCTAGCCTTGCAACGGGAGCAAACACTTCCTCAAAATCAATACCTTCTCGCTGCACATAACCTTTTGCTACAAGCCTAGCCTTGTGCTTGTTGATACTTCCATCAGCATTGCGCTTCAACTTGAAGACCCATTTTAAACCAATAGCCTTGCATCCATACGGCAAATCAACTAGGGACCATGTTCTGTTTTTCTTTATAGATGTTATCTCATCTTCGCACGCAAGCCTCCACACTTTCTCTCTTTTTGCCTCATTCCAATCCCATGGTTCTTCGTTGATCATAAGAAGAATTCACTCTGTCTCAAGTTCTTCCATCAGAAGAACGTAATCATCTAAGTACTTTGGTTTTGTACTAACTCTCTCTGATCTTCTCACGATCATCTCCTCTTCCTCATGTTCTTCTTCATCACTCGGAACCTCATCTTCCTCACTTGGCTCCTCATTCCCTTCTTCGTTCTTATGTTCTTCTTCTCCACCATGTTGAACGTCAAACGTGATTGAGCAAGGCTCAGAAGTCTCCTCTCTAATTGTTTTCCACTTCCATCGTTTGTACTCATCAAAGATCACGTCCCGGCTAACGATAATTTGTCGATTTGTGGAATTGTAAAGACGGTAGGCTTTTGATCCCAGCTCAATCCCTAGATGCACCAGTGCTTTTGTTCTATCATCTAGCTTCCTTAGGTGCGGTGTCTCGTTCCTTGCATAGAAGACGCAGCCAAACACGCGAAGATGTTGAACATTCGGTTTCTTGTTTTTAAAACTTTCGTATGGAGTCACTCCTGGCAAGGTTCTAGTTGCGACTCTATTGATCAAATAGGTCGAGTGTCTTACTGCTTCTCCCCACAGGTAGTTAGGTACATCCATGTGCTTCATAATGCTTCTTGTCATCTCCATGAGAGTTCGATTTCTTCTTTCGACGACTCCGTTTTGCTGAGGAGAGTATGGAGCAGTAAGGTGACGCTTTATACCGTGATTGTCGCAGAATACTTGAAACTCGTTTGAGCAAAACTTTCCACCCCTATCTGTACGAAGTGTTTTGATTGTGTTGCCTGTTTCTTGCTCAACACTCTTCTTGAACCTTTTAAAGCTTTCAAGTGCCTCACTCTTTTCTCTTAACAGAATTGTCCACATGTATCACGTGTGATCATCAATCAGTACGAACACATACCTTTTCTTTGCTGCTGTTGGTGGAGATATCAGTCCGCAGAGGTCTCCGTGAATGAGCTCAAGTGCTTGCTTAGCTCGATAGAGTGTTGCCTTTGGAAAAGACTGTCTCGTTTGTTTACCCATCAGGCATGATTCACATGTCTCCCTATCGACGGTTATGTGAGGTATGCCTATGACAATATCTCTGTTGATCATTGTTTTCATCGTTTCTAAGCCAACATGTCCTAGTCTTGCATGCCAAGTAGCAGAGACGCCATCACAGGAGACTTTGAGACATTTTATTTTACACTTATCAACTTCCATGGCTACCTTATATAGTCGGTTCTTCGACCTAACTGCTCTTACTAATAGGTTTCCATCTCGGTCAAGTAAGGTAAGATAGTTTCCTTTCATTCTTACGTCGCATCCGGACTCAGTGGCTTGTCCCAAACTGATGATATTACTTCGTAGCTCTGGTATATAGTAAACACTCGCTAGTACCTTCCTCTTACCCTCTTTATCAATAAAAAGTATTGAACCCTTTCCTCTAATATCAATGCGAGAGTCATCACCAAACCTCACTTTACCTGTGATCCTTTCATCAAGACTTGAGAAGTATTCTCTGTTTCCAGACATGTGGTTACTTGCCCTATTGTCTAGATACCACATGTTGTCTCCATCATCTCTTGTCGTTATGTCTTTTGGTATCACTTTCTCCTCATTGAGATACACAATCTCGTGCATCATCAGCTCCTCTGCTTCACGCGTACTCTCATTCTTGGTCTCATGAACTTCTTGTAGCTTGAGAAGTCTATCAGGACAATTATAAGCATAGTGACCCGTTTTATCACATCGGAAGCACACAACCCTCGTTGTATCTCTTCCTTCCTTCCAGTCCCGTTGGTTGTTCCATCTGCCACGTCCTCTCCCTCTATTAAAACGTCCTCCACGTCCTTTTCCTCTACCAGGACCATCTTGAGCGTCTTGAGAGTCAAGGGTAGCATACATAAGTTTACCTTGATCGTTTTGAGTGTCTTCTTTTTTGACTCGCTCTTCATAAGCCTTTAGACGCCCAACAATGTCCTCATAGCTCGTGGTATTGAGGTTGAGAACCTGTTCAAGAGCCGCTATGACGTGTATGAACTTCCTTCTTGGGAGACTACTCAAGAATTTCTTTACCATCCTTGGTTCTTCGATGATCTCTCCTAAGGATGATGATTTTGCAGATATATCTGAAAGTTTACCAGAGAACTCATCAATGGTATCTGTCTCTTTCATCTTGACCCGGTTGAACTCATCCATCAGTGTCTGTAGTCTAGCCTCTCGGACTCTTTCAACTCTCACGTTCCTTGATTTTATTGCTTCCCATACTTCCTTCGAGGTATCAAGATTACCTATCTGCAAGACCAAGCTTTCTGGTATGGACTGAAATAGTAGAGCTCTGGCTAAATCGTTCTTCTCTTCTTCTTCTGCGCCTGGCTCAATCACTTCCCATACTTTGTGCACTTTGAGAGCCACCTTCATCCTCATGCTCCAAACTGTATAGTTTGTGGTAGTAAGCATTGGGCATTGGATGGTTGAATGGCTACTCTCTCTTGGCTTGCTTGTAGATACGACAATATCTTTATCCCCCATGTTTCTTTCTTCTCACAAACTTTCTCGGATGTTTGACGATTTCAATAGTAGTGCTATGATACCAATTATTGAATCGTAAGAACCAATATCCAAGAATGTATAACACAAGCAAATATAAAGTACTCACTTTATTAATAGCTTTCTCAAACTCAAACTCACAAGTTATGCCACACAATTAACATCTCCTTATATAACACTTATATATTCTTATTCTCAATAGGAAACACATCTTATAGATAACTCTCAATCTATTCTAATCCTAATCTCATTAGGATAGCTTATATCCCAAGTTATCTCAAGTTTAGGTCAACAGTTTCTATATGTATAGTGAATTGGAATATGATGTCACGTTGTGATAATGGAGATTGGAGACTACGAGAGTTTCAATTAATTAATCAACTTTTTCTTCTCCTCTCTCTCTCTTTCCTTCTGGTCATGACTAGTTGAACGTAACAATGACCAAAAAGCCAAGTTCAAAAGCATAATTAGTTAAAGAAAAATGCGATTATTATACGATTCTTAGCATTAAGTCACGATATATAGTCACACCCTCATCAAACTTTTTATTTCATACCAACTTCTGAAAACTACATAAAGACAACTGTCTACATATATCTATATACATACACGCACACATACTGTGATACACATAATTAATTATGGTGAAGTTTGATGCGAAACTATGGAAAGCTGTGTTTATGATGTCGATAATCAACATTGCGCTAAGCGTTGTAAATGTTGTGTTCAAGAAGATGCTTGATCAAGGAATTAACCGTATGGTTGCGACCACTTACCGACTTGCCGCGGGAACTCTGTTCTTGATACCATTTGCAATTTTCTTGGAAAGGTATGTGTTTTTATCTGTAATTATGATATATCTACTTGCATATTTCGATAAATGACCATTTACAGCTTCATGAGTCTAGTCACATGTCTTCTGCGTTTTGAAAATTCAAATAATTCATCCAATCTTTTCTTGGGTTGTTGATTAGCTAGTTCAGATCTTTGAAGTTGTCTTTTTCGTAGTATAAAGTTAACAAGTGTTAATCTGTAATCTTTTTGTAAGAATATATATATATATATGTGTGTTCGTATTCAATTAGAAAGAAAACTGTTATAAAGGATGCAAGAAAATAACACGGAAATAGATGATACCTAGAAGAAAAAAAGTGGTTCGTCAACTGACAACGTCTATAGAAATTTTTTTATCACACCATATTTAAGGCATATCAACAAAAACAAAATTTTGTTTTATTTTTGCAGACATAACAGGCCAAAACTCACGGGTAGGATCTTGTGTTCACTTTTCTTTAGCGCTCTTCTCGGGTAAGATTCTCTTGATATACTTTCAGCAATAACGGCTTATAAAAGATTGTCTAAATTTTTTTATCATTTACAAATTGGCAGGACAAGTTTGGTGCAATACTTCTTTCTTGTTGGACTACATAATACATCTTCTACTTTCGCCTTAGCGTTTAGCAACATGGTTCCTTCAGTCACTTTTGCTTTGGCTCTCGTTTTTAGGTAACGAAAATCGATCAAAACACAGTTCTACACTATTTGGCTTCTTCTATTCTCTAACTATTTATTAATTATTATACAATATAACCAAATGATGAATGATTAGGCAAGAGACGTTGAACATCAAGAGCAACATAGGAAGAGCCAAAGTGTTGGGCACAATGATTTGCGTTTGTGGAGCTTTGGTGCTTACACTGTATAAAGGACCCGCATTAACTCGACAAAACGCTCAAATGCATACACAAACGTCAAATGGTTCAACTACTTCAGTAACTCAAAAGTGGGCAGTGGGCTCGGTCATGCTGATCATATCAATCTTAATATGGTCATTATGGTTCATCGTTCAAGGAAAAATATGCCAAACTTATCCGTGCAAATACACGAGCACCACGATACTCTCTTTTTTTGGTGTGATCCAATCCGCTTTGCTGAGTTTGATCTCGGAGAGAAGCATATCCATGTGGGTCCTTAAAGAGAGGTTCCAAGTTTTGTCTCTACTTTATTCGGTAAGCAAAATCACATTTACTATATACTTTGCCTACCAAATCTATTCTGTCTGATTCATTATGTGCCTTAAGCTTAATGCTTTTACATGTAATCAAGATTACCAGTGACGATTTGGTATATTGGTTAAAACTCATCAAATTCCGTTGTGAATGATCTTTTAATCTACAAAGGAAATGTGCGGACTATATGCACCTAGAAATTCTATCTATTAAAAATATTATACAAGTTGCAAAGGAGGCGAAATCAAAATGAATTTTTGTTTGCATTTGACATTTGGTATCAAATTTTACTTGTAAAAAATTACTAGAAATTGTGATTTTATGAAATCTTTCTAAAGTAAAATATATGCTTATATATTTCCCAACTATGATCGGTACATGTATAGGGTATAGTGGGATCAGGATTGTGCTACGTTGGAGTGTCGTGGTGTCTCCAGCAAAGAGGTCCAGTTTTCACGTCGAGTTTCATCCCTTTGATTCAAGTCTTTGCTGCCTTTTTCAGCTTCTCTTTTCTTCATGAGCAAATTTACTGCGGAAGGTAACCTACGATTTTCTTTCTACTTTATTTATATATATATTTAATGATGTTATTTTATGATTTATGGATTTAATAATTTAATTTCAACGTACGTACAAACAAACGATTTTAAAATTGCATTGGTTCAAACGCATCATATATAAATACAGTGTTGCGTAATACATATTTAAATGGATTCATTGACTTGCATAGAATATGCCTACACTAAAAAGTAAAGAGACCCTTTCATCTGCCTGAAGTATCCTTTGAATGCAGTGTACTGGAGTTAAACTAAATTGATGCATAAATCGTACTGCATAACATAAGTTGAAACATTATTAACTTTGGAGAATATTATTGGAAACTTATCAAGACCTTTAATATGGAGACTGAGAAATGTTTTATATGATTTTCTCTCGCCTAACAGATATTCATGAATCAGTTATTTTATTTTGGTTACAAATTATTTCTGACAAATGAAACGGATATGTGGCATGACAAAAAGTGTGATAGGATCAACGGTCATCATCGTGGGACTTTATATACTTTTATGGGGGAAAAGCAAGGACAAGCCGGCACCAGTAACCCAACAAGAACATTTAAATCTCGATCTTGAAGGTTGCGGGACAGCTCCAAAGGAACTTAATGGTGCTGCCCATCCAGTTTCTGAAAAATAATTGCTTCGAAGTATATATTATTTCTTTTGCTTGTGGTCAAAGAACTCTAAGGCGACTAAGTTAACGTTAGTAGAAAAGTCACATTAACGAAAATGTAACCGTAAAACTGTTACAAAGACATGAAATATGTTCAGATTTCGTTCTTATCTGCCAATGAAAAGTTAAATTAGTTTTTAATATGTTAACATTATATATACTAATTTTGAAATACTATCAAATGCCCGTCTAGCTCAGTTGGTAGAGCGCAAGGCTCTTAACCTTGTGGTCGTGGGTTCGAGCCCCACGGTGGGCGTTTCCTTTTTACTTTTAATTGATATTGTTTATTTAACAGTTTTTACTTTTTGAATTGACTAAATTAAATAATAATCCCAACTATCTTCGTGTGTAAATACTCTCTATGACTCTTATCTTTTTTGAATCATGTACTTTCTCCCTGTAAGAACTTTGATATTAAAAAGCCTAAAGTACACAAATTTATTTCAAAAACAAGAAACAAAAGATAGCGCTCCTCAATCCTAGCTTGCTATATTGTTACTGTATTACATAAGTCCCTATACACAGTTTCCTTTTTACTTTTAATTGATATTGTTTATTTAACAGTTTTTACTTTTTGAATTGACTAAATTATCCCAACTACCTTCGTGTGTAAATACTCTCTATGACTCTTATCTTTTTTGAATCATGTACTTTCTCCCTGTAAGAACTTTGATATTAAAAAGCCTAAAGTACACAAATTTATTTCAAAACAAGAAACAAAAGATAGCGCTCCTCAATCCTAGCTTGCTATATTGTTACTGTATTACATAAGTCCCTATACACAGAAACAAAACTGGGACCAACATAGTTAACTACGTACCTTTCTAACAAAATTGATCATCATACTTCTAATTATAACTCAAATTCTTCTCGACCGATCAACAATCACTTAAATCTTGTCGGGAGCTCGGTTATGGACAGGAGGCTTTCCTCGAGGCTTACTATGGATCGGATAATCACTGCGTAACAGTCGAGCAAGTTTCTTCATATCCTTGGCTGAAGAAAATAGTTCACCTTTTTGTAGGCTATTACCGTTGGTGAGATCATCGACATGCTGCCAATATTTATTATGTACTGAATTATTAATACTGTAGGAATAATGAAGAGACTAAATATCTTAAAGAAGGTTTTACAAGACCAACCTTAGTGGTGCCAAGATCTGCCAATATATTGGTCTTCTTATGTTCTCCTGCAATAAAGCCAAAACATATCTTGAATGAAGACATGCTCAATACCTTTACTAATTATTATAAAGAAACATGAATTTCATTTTTTATAAAGAATAGAAAAAGTGTTATTTGTACAAAACTCAAAACTAATTTTGACCCAAAAATAAGAAACATAAAACTAACTAACGGAAATATACAAATGCTACAAATATTACAAACTATATATTTTCGCTGTTGTGATTATAGGTTATGTCTAGGAGGATGACGTGCTGGTCCACGATAATCATCATAGAAAGCTACAAATCGACCAGAAGGTTTTTTCTTCTTGGGTTTCCATTTAAATGAAGAACTCTTACTTCTCTTATGAAACCCTAATTTTCGCTCCACCTTCAATTGCTTTGATGCACCTGATGAAATCTTTATACTCAAATCATGATTATTCGTCGCCCTTACTTTCTCCTTCTCGGCTATTACCACTGTGGTTCTCATTGTTCTCCCGGGCCTTAGTTTCCTCGGTGCTCCAGTGCTGGTGAAGTCGTGGGAATCCTGTTATGGTGGATAAATTGATATAATGGATTGATTTCATTTTAAATATACAAATTATTTGAGAAATAATTTAATGAAAAAATCCTATACTTTATCTCCACGATAGTCAAGACTTTTATGACCAGCATCTCCGCCTATCAAAACAAATCGAGAGATATAGTGCAAAAAGAAAGTTATTAATGTCCTATTTTAGTAAGCTAATCTTCAGAAAAAAAAATCAATGATTATGCAAGATAAGAGTAAGGTAACGAAAGAAAAGTAAAATTAGGGATCTTTATGTAAAGGCACCTTCATGAGCATAGACTAGGATATGGTCGTCTTTTAGGGCATGAATGATAATAAGGAAAGCTACTGCTATGATTGTGAATCTCATCATGATTATCAAAGATATATGCTTCCAAAATATTTTTCTCTCTCTCTTCTCTCTAGTTGTTGTTAATGAAGAAGAGATACCTACATATGAGGGAAGTGAGCTCAATACGATTAGTTACAGTTCTGATTTTTTTTTTTTATTTGGTCTCACGGGAGTAAAGACCCGAGTCAAAAGGCCAAGGTTTCTGTCGTCTAGTAATAACAAAAAGAATATTAGTACTTCTAGGTGCATCTGTATTATAATATACTATATACATTATGCTAGCCCTTCAAAGATACATATAAAAAGAGAAATCAGTTGATGGTGTCATAGGTTAAAGTTTTTTTTTTGGGGTAAGTAATAGGTAATAGGTTAAAGTTTCGCCAATAAATTTGAAACATAACTCGAACCCTTTCATTCAAGTTTCAGTAATGATCGGTTGGCCAAAAGTAGGCCTCGGCATTCAGGATCTCAACCGGGTTTCGGTTTTGTCAAATCGGGTCTCAGTTTTCGGGTTTATCAAAATCAGCCCTATTCGGATTACATAAAAATTCGGTTCGGGACCGGTTCGGGTTTTATCGGGTTCGGATCGAAGTTAGTAAATATTCAAAGAACCGGTACAACCCGGTATACTTTCGGGTTTTGGGTTCCAACCGGTTCTTCGGTTTTAAAGTACTTGATTTATACATATTTTGTAACAAGTAAAATCGGTTCTTCGGATTTAAAGTACTTGATTTGTACCTATTTTGTAACCAAAACATACGTAAAATCGATTCAGAAATAAGAAAAAAACATCAAACATGATCATTCAAAGTCAACGAAAGGTATACGTTGTTATTGATAGAAAGAAAACCAATAAATGAAATCATAAAACGAAAAATTAAGTTCTCATAAAATAAAATAAAATTATTCAATAAAAATAAAACCAAAATCTAAACATTTCAAGCCTCAACCGCCACTTTCAACCATCAACCTTCATGTAGTAGATAGTTATTGTAGATGTTTAATAATATCTTAGTGTATTTTAGCTACATATCAGAAATTGAGATCATGTTTGGTACAAGTTCTTTTTTTGCATTTTGAATGTTTCGGATTCTATCGGATATCCATTTAATTTCGGGTTCGGTTCGGATAATACCCATAACCAGAAATACCATAAAACAAGACCCATTCGGTATTTATGTCGGGTTCGAATCGGTTCGGATTCATTTTTATCGGATCGAGTTCGGTCAGATTTTCGGGTTCGGTTTATTTGCCCAGCCCTAGCCAAAAGAAATCCGTCTGTTTTTTTTTTCCATTAACAATCCGTCAAAAGAAACTAACCTCAAACTTATATCTAACCTTTTTGACATCGATTTCCACTTATTTTGTATATATTGTAAATGTTTCTTACACATATTTAAAGAACTTATGACGTTCGATTTAGAGCTCCCTTGTTAAAATATATGATACAGA
Source organism: Brassica rapa (assembly GCF_000309985.2). Classification (NCBI taxonomy): domain Eukaryota; kingdom Viridiplantae; phylum Streptophyta; class Magnoliopsida; order Brassicales; family Brassicaceae; genus Brassica; species Brassica rapa. Next base: position 27,267,191 of record NC_024796.2, read on the forward strand.
CAAAAGATGGATCATTGAGAATCTTCAGTATCCAGAGTCCAGAGTTCAGACTTCAGACACAACAACGTAATTATTATATATATAGATGTTGTACCTCGGAGCTAATAATCCGGCACACGGATTTTTTCCTTTGTGTGCTATACAAAACCAAAGGGCAAGATAAATATCAAACACTGGCTTATGGCTTGTATCTTTTTTCTTTTCTTCTGCATTTTTAATTTGAAAGCTAAGTTAGAAAAAAAGATAAATATCAACCCTCATATTTTATAGGGTTAGAGAGATAAGAGATAAGATTGAAGTATATTTCAAGGAACATATATTCTCTATTAAAAGAGAAGTACCATTTTTATATACCATAAAAAGTCATACTAGCCTTATTAGGTCTATTTTATTAATTACATTTATTTAATTATTTATATTAATTTATTAAATATATAAAGATACTAATAATAAATCAATTTTAACTGTAAATTTGAATTTTATTTTTAGTTATAACCAAATATTGAGAAAAAATCTAGCAAAATCTTTCTAAAAATTAAAATATTTTATTTAAATCAATACTATTGATTAATTTCGTAATTAATAATATATACTATTATACATTAATTTAAATAATATTTCATTATAAAACAAAATAAAATAAAATTGTATGCTATTTTCAAATTTTATAATTGTATTATATATCTTCTTTATTAAAAGAAATATCATAAAAAAATTCATACGAGGTCTATTTCATCAATAACCTCTATTTGATTATTTAAGTTAATCTATTTAATATATAACATTTTGAAAAAATATTATAAATTACATAGATATTAATAAATTTAAATTTAACTGTAAATTTAAATTTTATTTTTACTTATAACAAAATATGTTGGAAACAATCTAACAAAATCTTGATAAAATTTTAATTTTTTTTTTAATTAATGCAGTGATTAATTTCATAATTAATAATATAGTATTATTATAATGTATTTATTTATAAAATCCCACAATATACTAAAATAAATAACATAGAAATATAAATTATGCTAAGAAAATATCAGTTCTATAGTATAACTAAATAAAATTTTAAAATATATTGTATTCAGTCTGTAAAAATTATAAAAAAATGAAGGAGATTCTCAATTTGTTTATTTCATACTGTGAATTACCAAACTCGAAAATATATTAATATAAAATAACAACTAATAGTAAAGTAAAATACATAAAACAAATCATTATACATTAATAATATCGAATAAGAAACATAATCAATAACATTATAGATTTACACAATATATAACACTAACATGTAAATTATATCTTTGAAAGTTTTGCGATGGTATATGTTATATATTTATAAAATGAAAATCTACCCGTACGGATGTGCGGGTGAAAAATTTAGTGTAAGAATATGTTAAGAGTCTTAGCACAAAAAAAATACGTTGAGAGTCCCATATCAAAAAAAATTAAAGGATCAAGAGTTGAAGGAACATATGTAAAAGTATGTTTTTTTTTTTTTTTTTTTTTTTTTGATAATCCAGGGGTTCCCCACTTACGTGGGTCATTCCCCTGGGCCCGGTTAAGCAGCGGTCCACTTCACCCGGGAGAGCTTTACCTGGGCTGGGAACAAGGCCCAACACCCAGTACCGCATTTGGTGACAGAATGGGCAGTTCGCCTCCGCCTGGCGTCGAACCCGTGAGCATGACAATTGGCCCACAAGATCCTTACCAAGTGAGCTACCTCATCCTGTCAACATATGTAAAAGTATGTTAAGAGTCTCATATCAAAAAATTGAAAGAACTAAAGGAACATGAGTAATACGCTATAGCTAATAAATATACATGAACACTCCATTTATTCTCAGTATATTTTCCTTTGTGGCTTTGTGTGCTATACAAAACCAAAGGGCAAGATAAATATCAAACACTGGCTTATGGCTTGTATATTTTTTCTTTTCTTCTGCATTTTTAATTTGAAAGCTAAGTTAAAAAAAAAAGATAAATATCAACCCTCATATTTTATAGGGTTAGAGAGATAAGAGATAAGATTTGAAGTATAGTTCAAGGAGCATATGTAAGAATATGTTAAGAGTCTTAGCACAAAAAATACGTTGAGAGTCCCATATCAAAAAAAATTAAAGGATTAAGAGTTGAAGGAACATATGTAAAAGTATGTTAAGAGTTTCATATCAAAAATTTGAAAGAACGAGTAATACGCTATAGCTAATAAATATACATGAACACTCCATTTATTCTCAGTATATTTTGAATTAGGAGCTCATAATTTCATAAAAATAAAACGCGTAGGCAAGTTATATATAAGATGTAAGAAATAAAGATTAAGTGAGAAATGGCAAATTGTTTGTAATATAGAACAAATAATATAAGTTAAGTAACATGTTGTCAGAATAGGTTAATGTGAATTAATGACACAACATGTGTAAGACGTAACTATTTAAATAAAATAACAAGATGCAAACGAAGAAGGCACGAGGAAGTGCATCAAATGAAGTGCAGGGGTTGGGCGAATTGCAGGGGTTGGGAACATGTAAATGTGTCTTTACATAGATTTACTAAAAAGTATTACAGAGACTCTACCCATATATTGCTAAACAAATCAATGGTTAATTAATTAACTAAAAAGAGCTTAAGTTCTTAGTATTTGTTTTCTAAAACTATAAGTCTATAACTAATGCCGTGTTGCCCGGGATGGTCTCTTCTTACGTGTTGGTTTCCCTGTGAAAGCCTCGTTTTAATTACTAGAGATACTTTTTCTTAATTAACCGACTTATGAACAGAACAGTCCCTGAAAACTTTGATGACACAATCGATTAGTGACAACTTTGTGAACTTTGAGGATTAGTTGGTCGTCTGTTTTGCCAAAAACCGTGCAAGTACTAGTTTCATTACAAATTTCATTTTAGAGTTTTCCACATTAACTACGAAAAAGGTAACTAGTAATTATCTTAACTACTCGCATGCATCGACCAAAACGAATTGAGCTACAGCTGATATTGATATTTGGATTGGATGTTAATTATTTATCCAGGATGATTCTTGGTTCTGCCAAATATATTTCCATGACAGAGAAAACTTCATGCGTTAAGAAGCCCGTATTAGTTAAGGCCTTAGGTTTAGGCCTCATCTGAGCCCACTATGCTCATTGCTCACGAGCACATCATCACTTATGTTTTACATATTGATTGATGTCCAAACCTTCTCGTACATTGATACAAGAGAACTCTTGATACAACCAAAACTACAATGCAAAACGCATGAAATGTTGTGGAATCAGTACATTTTATTATCTAATGAAAATAAAATGTTGCCATTTGTATAAACCAGAAAATACTGCCATTTGTATAAACCGGAAAATATTTTCCTGCGATCTTCGGAGATATGATAATTTTTCATTCATATATACTTTACAGCACGGTTTGACTCGAATTCAATCATCCTCTGGCGGAAAGTTATTCCCCCACATCTCTCCCGTGCGTGCCACTAATCAAAACATTAGACAATAATAACGTTACAAACAATAATATTAAATTCGAAACCAACTACTCTAAAGTTAGCATTTATAATTTGTATCATGATCATTGATTTTCTTTATCGTCCTTTAATCATTCTTGCATCATTATTGGATTTTAATTTTTCTCGACACAAACAAAAAAAGACATTTGTTAATTAAAAATATCAGTTATCTAAACCAATCAAAATCTAAACCAAAGACCAAAGATGAGTCAAATCATTTCTGTTAGATCAACAAAAACAAAAAAGGACAAAAACAAAATAATTTATCATTCCTCTTCATGCAAAGATCTAAAAACTAGCACATCTCCTAGAGTGACACGTAGTGTAATTTCACTTCTGTCATTTATTATCTAATCTAAGCTTACCGACACATCACCTTCACTCAGTCACATCCCAAATAGCCAAACCTATTATGAATATTATTTCATTTAATATGATTGGTTAGTAATATCTATTTTAATTGTTCAAACAAAGAGAGAATTAAAATAACTAAAAAAATCACGTGCTGGTGCTTCACCTCCTCCTCCTCCGCCGCTTCTCCTCCGTGAAAATTGCATTAATTCAAAATCTTCTGATTACAAACCCTAAATCCTCTCTCTCTCTCTCTCTCTCTCTCTCTCTCTCTCTCTCTCTCTCCTAAAATGTTCTTGTCGTCTTCTCATTCTCAAATCCACTTTAAAAAAAAAACACAATCATCCATCCAGTCAACCAAATCTAGATCAAAGTTTGAAACTTTTTTTAAAATTTCAATTAATTAGTTTCTTAAAAAAAAAAAAACTTATTTGTTATTTTTTCATCTCCTTCCTGTTGCATCTGTAATAGCAAATCTTCAGTTTCTCCTCCAAAGAAACACCCTTTTACTCTGTTTCTTCCAAACAGAGTAAATTTCAAAACAAAACAGAGTAAATTTCAAAACTTTCTTGGAAAGTTCGTTTCTTTTTCTTCCAACTTGTGTTTCTAGCGAAGGGTATTCAAAGATGGGCGGTGTGACGTCATCTATGGCGGCGAAGTTTGCGTTTTTCCCACCGAATCCGCCGTCTTACGGTGTCGAGGTGGCGTCAGAGACAGGGAAGCTGAGGCTAACGGGTGTGGAGAACGTGAAGGAGAACGTTGAAGTGTTGAAGCTGAAGACTAAGAGAGGGAATCAGGTGGTTGCGGCGTATATTAAGAACCCTACAGCCTCACTCACGCTTCTTTATTCTCACGGCAACGCTGCTGATCTAGGCCAGATGTTCGAGCTCTTCTCCGAGCTCAGCCTCCATCTTCGCGTCAACTTAATTGGGTAAAATTATTCACTCTTTCTTTGCATGAGTTGGCGGATACAGTTTGAATTAGGACAAGCTTTTGTTTAGGACAAGTAGTGTCTGCTGCACATCTTGAGGCTGTAAGATAAGTCTAAAGAATATGAGTAATTGAGGTTGAGTTTGTTAATGGATCTGAGTTCTTACACCATACATAACTGAGATCCATTGTTTGAAATCTTGTTATGTTCATGTTTTGGTTGTGTTTTTATGTCTAAACCAAATCTAAATAAAACTTTTTTTCAATCTGATTTTTTTTTTTTTTTAAATCGGTCTATGCGTTCAAAAAATCAGTGTAGGCCTCTGCTTAAACAATAGTTTTCTATAAAACGCCTAACCACCGCATAGCGATTTCTTGAACATTTAATTTTATAAATCTTGATTTTCTTGTTCCTCGGCCTAAACAATAGTTTTCTATAAGGCAGTCTAACCACCGCATAGCAATTTCTTGAATATTGGTTTTTGTAAATCTTGATTTTCTTGTTTTTTTTATGCAGGTATGATTATTCAGGTTATGGGAGGTCTTCAGGGAAGGTAAGATCCACTGTGTGTTTATATGTGCAACTTGTGTGTATGAATTTGATATTACACTTTGGTTTCTCTCCAACAGCCTAGTGAGCAGAACACGTACTACGATATAGAAGCAGTGTACAGATGCTTGGAGGAGCAATATAATGTTAAGGAACAAGATGTTATCTTATATGGACAATCCGTAGGAAGCGGACCGACTCTAGAGTTAGCTTCTCGGTTACCAAACCTCAGAGCCGTTGTTCTTCACAGTGCAATTGCTTCTGGTCTTAGAGTCATGTACCCTGTTAAGCGAACTTACTGGTTTGACATTTACAAGGTTTCCTCCTTAACCTTACATTACATTCTCGTTCTTCAGGACATCACTTATGTTCTAATTTGTTTTTGCGTTTGCAGAATGTTGATAAGATATCTTCTGTCAAATGTCCAGTGCTGGTGATTCACGTGCGTATCATCTCGTGTTTCTGTGTTCTCATACAAAGTCATTTCTTGATCAAGGCTTACGGTTGGTGTGCAGGGAACATCAGATGATGTTGTGAAGTGGTCTCACGGGAAGCAACTATTCGATCTTTGCAAAGAAAAGTATGAACCGCTTTGGATCAAAGGAGGGAACCACTGCGATTTAGAGCTATACCCTCAGTACATAAAGCATCTCAAGAAGTTTGTATCAGCGGTTGAGAAGTCACCTCACCAAGGCCAAGCATGTGTGCCACCACAAACAGAGAAGGCTAGGAGCAGTACTGATGTTAGAGAGCCTGCAAGGCCAAGCACAGACCAAAGAGAGAAGTCAAGAACAAGTATGGATCAAAGAGAGATGCCGAAGTTGAGTGTAGAGAGTAAAGATAAAGCGAGAGCCAGCGTTGATAAGAGAGAAAGAACGAGGAAAAGTGTTGATGGTAATGCCACAGAACAGCAGATACAAACAGAGAAAGCCAGGAATAGCATTGACAGGTAAACAAAAACCTCAAATTTGTTTAAGTAGATGATGATGATGATGATGATGATGATAATGATGATGTATGATGACAGGTTTGGGGGGTTGATAAGATCAGTAAGTTTGTGCAACATAGATTGTTTCAAACCTACAGCAACAGCTAAGTGAATGAATTGGTAGAAGAAACATGAACATGAACTCACAGACACACACATGTATCCAAAACATTGTTTGGTTTTGGTTTGTTCTCTTCTCTCTTTGGAATGTAACAAGTCACATGTCAATGTTTGATCACTGTAACTCTTCCCATCTACTGGATTCAAACAACTTGATTTGGTTGTTGATATAACCAAATAGGTATCTGTATTACATTTGTTTTTTTATACACACTTTCTACATATACACTCAAACGACAAATGGTACAAACCACAAAGAGAAGAGAAGTCTCGTCTTCTTTAATTATTTGATTTTTTACATGAAGAGAATGAATAAAAAAACGATGTTGCTTCCTTCATCCACGATGTGTGTGCTTTTTGAATAACGCATAAGCATCGCTGTAAATGGCGACTGCATTGGACATCACCGCAAGAACAATCATGAAAACGGCTAAGGTCGTGTCCCTGCCTGTTGCTCTGCTATGACGATCCCTGCAAAAGAACACAACAGAAGTCCAAATAAACTACCAAATCTGATTTAGCTAAGAGCAAGGCTTTAAAAGTTGGTAGGCAAATCGGTCTTAACAGAAACAATTATTTTAAAATTTGATTTATGCGATTTAAATCGTTTTAAATCAATTATATAGATTTAAATTAGTCTAAATCTGTTAAATCAAACAATATTATCAGTGCAAATTCACTAATTCGTCTAATTTTTATAATTCATCAAAGGAAATTATAATTAAAACAAAAAACAAAAACATCTAATATAAATGTAAAATATATAAAAGTTAAATCAGCAATTCGTTTAGACCCCGCCAAAACTCCCGAATAATCTCAACTAGTCGATAGTTTTCTATAAAACACCTAGTTACCGCCTAGCTATTTTTTGAATATTGAAAAGAGAGGTATTATAAGTAACAATATGTGTGCAGATTTATAGAAACAATAAACTTACTTTAGTATAACGGAAGCTGGGAATATGAATCCGAGACAAACAGCAGCAGTAGCTCCAGTGAATTGGAAAGCATCCCAAATACTAGGGATGAAGTTTGCACCCAAGAAGATCACAGTGATGAGACTTGCAGAGAGACAACCGAACCTCACATTTGAGGAAGTTAACGATGGAGAGGAAGGGAAAAAGAGGCCGTCAATGTTGATCCTCAAAGGGTAGAAAACAATGGGGAACACGAGCATAAGATGAAGCGCGTAGCTGACTCGAACCGCGTCGTTAAGGACAGAACCAAAAGGGATTCCAAGGTCGGTGTCGAAGTTTGCAAGGACATCATCAAGAGTATCGTCACCAAACAAGAGGAACCCGAAAATGCTCGTCATTATGTAAACAGATGAGCATAGCATGAGAGCTGATCTGACTACAGGTCTTATCTGAGACGGGTCGTCTAGCTCGTTCTGTATGCTGTGAACTGAAGGCAAAACAAAGAACATGAGTTTTTGTTGATTATTCTAATAAAGAACAGAGTGTACATACCATTGTAATGGCAAATGAATGCGGTGACAAGAACAGGTACAACTGTGAAGAGATTCCAGAAGGATGTTAAGTCACTAACATCTGGTAGCAATCTTGGCATCGCCACGCCGCCACTGATCAGTTTCATGATGGAAATCCCAGCTGTGATGACGAGAAACACGACGGCTAGAGCCACTGATAAAGCAGATGTAAATCTCAAAGAATCTGCAAAGAACACATACATCATGTCAGAAGAAAACTTAGAGATGCTTTACAACTGAAAATACTAACCAATTCTCTTGAAGCAAGCCAAAGGAGCAAACACACCAAGAGTTGTAATGAGAAGAACAAAAGCTCTTCCGTTCCACCAATGGTGACCAAACCATCCTTCAAGGACACCATGATGATGAGTCCCATCTTCTGTCTTCCCAGCCAATACATCACCTTCAACAACAACAACAAAACAACCATAGAAGATTGTAAGATACAACCAGTGTTCTAAAAAACAATTTAGGCAGCATCTAACATCTGCCTAATCAGCAAATCAGATTTAAACGAAACGAATCAGTCTAAAAAGCGGTCTAGGCGCCTGTCTAATCAACAAAACATATTAGACTCTCAAAAAAGACAATGAGACAATCAGTGCATACCAATGATGATCATGTAAACAATCAAAACACCAATGTTGTTCACCAAAACAGCGACCTGAAGCAAAACCTTCCCAGGTTTCCCAAAAGAATCACCCATCAAGCCACCATAAGACCTACTCCTCTTAATCTTACTAAACCTAAGCAAGAACTCAATAGACGCATCAGTCAAGAAAGCCATGACAACAATCATCGCAATCCCGAGCACAAGCCCCAGGATCTTCATCGTGGCGGGCAAGGCCATGATGCCAGCGCCGATTATGGTCGTGGAGAGATTGAAAACCGCTCCACTAAACGAAGCGCCGTTGAATTCGTCGTAAGCTGCAACTTCTTCTCCCTGAGATTTGGGCAGTAACGGAGCAGCAACATCGTTAGAGGACGAAGAACCACTGCTCCTCCTTTGACTCGGAGAAGCATCATCCATCGTCATCTGTGGATACTGGTTATATAAAAATGAATCCTTTTAGCAATAATTATAAAAGTCAATGTCTTTGGAGGAAACTTAAAGGAGAGAACTTTGACCTTAAAATTGAGCAGAGACGAGGTTTGATTAGACGAGTAGGGATCAAGAACCCTAAAATTGATACAAACCCAGTTGAATTTGATCGAAATTGGTGTAACCCAGATGAAAAAATATACAACTTTTGGAGAATTAACGAAATTGTATAAAGGTGGAGACTTTATTTTTCTCCTGATTGATTTGAGATATGACTGAATGAGATTATAGCCTCACGAGTTTTTTTTTTTTTTTGTGTCTCGATGACGATGGCTAATGATTGATTACACGAAACTCATTCGTAAAAGTTATTTAAAACAAGCTTTTGTTTGGTATTTGGATAGTGGGTAACGTGAATAGCTAAAACTGATTTGATTATCTGTATTGTTGTCAACTTGTTTGACATTTATGTGGTGCTGATAGGATTTAAGAGAGACTGGACGCAGCGTTTAGGATCATCGCTGAATCGAATAGTTGCACTGTGCGCAAGAAAGCAAAACTGTAATTGGTTTTACTGTCTTTCGAGCATATATTTAGAAAGCTTTAAATATGTAGTTACAAAAAGGCTGCAATGTGGTGTATTTGTTAGTATAGAGGCTAATCGCACTGATGTCAAGTTTTTTAAGTTTAATCTTGATTTACGTTAATGATGACCTTTTTATCCAAATAAGTGGGCATGAAGCAACTAAAAACTTCGAAAGTATTTTTTTATGTCCGGTTAATTATGATGTTACAAATTTAAGAAATAGTACGTAGACAGTTTTACAGTCAATAATCTACTTGCCACGTTTGAATACACCATGTGAGCTACTATAAGAAAGCAACGCTAGACCAAATCAAGTATTTGACCAAAAACAAACAAATTAAGTATATGCAAAGTTATTTTCTTAGATTTATTTAAGTGGAAGAATATTTTCATACCTCAACAAAGGATCGTGGTCCCGATCAGTACATACAATCAGACTCTGTGCTAAAACATATATCAACACATAATATATTCAAATTTCATATATCAACTAACAAAATTTGGCTTTTACATACATTGACCAATTACCCGTTAGTAAAAACTATCTATAAGAGAGGTGAAGGAGACTCGAACTTGGGTCTCAACAATATTTCAACAGGACTATTAACCACTGTGCCAAACACGATTTGTTGATTCTATTCTCTATTGTTTCCTATTTATACTTAATGAAGATTTCATTCAAATAGGAAAATTCTCGAAAACAATTATTTAAAAAAATAATAAAAAATATATTTTATTTTCGAAATATATGATTTTAAATTCAAACTTTTTCAATTTTTTTAATTTTCAAAATTTTGAAACTATTTTAAGTTTTTTTTATAGTCGGAGCTCTAATTCTTCAACTATGGAAGTTTTATTAAAGGTAAATTTACATTTATATCCTTAGGATTAACTAATATAGATTTAGAGTTTAAAGTTGAGAGGTTGTTTTGAATTCTAAAAATTAATAAATAAATATTAAAAAAATTCAAACTAAAAGTTTTTAAAATAGTTTCAAAAAGCATTTTCGAATTTCAAAACAAATTTTTTCAAAAGATTGAAAAAAATTTTGGAAATTCTTTTTATAAAAAAGTTTGAATTTGAAAACATATATTTCTTTTTTTTTGAACAAAAAAAACATATATTTCTAAAACAAGTATTTGAGAGAACAAAAATTTTCTTTTTCATTATTATTCAAATAATTATTTGAGAGAATTGCCATATATGAATGAAATATTTATTAGGTATAAATTGAAAACTATAGAAAATACAATCAACAAATTGTGTCTGTCACAATTGTTAATGGACCGGTTGAAATGTTGTTCAGATCTTTGTTCGAGTCCCCCTCTCCTCCCTTAGATTACGCACAATGATTGTCTTTATTCAACAACTCTTTTTTTTACCTTTTTAAAATCCACATCATATTTTCTTTTCCACATAATCATTTAATATTCAATTTTAAAAATTTATTCCAAATTAACTTAATCAAATATTTATTTATAGAGCATAAAAATAATGAATTATGATGTAAACAATTTTTTGAAAAAAGAATATTAACTACAAAATATTTCATTTGAAACAAATAGGGTCAACAAAATAAAACTAAACTCAACAACGAATTAGAATTTAGGGATAATATTTACGTTTAAAAGAAATAGACTTTCCAACACTTCACGCTTTTTTTGAAAGCGTGAAAAACACACCTTGAATTTGATTGGTCCTTATCTTTCATGTGGATCTCACTTTTATGTTTTCACATCACATTTTCTTTTTCACATAATCATTTAATATTTTATTTTTAAAAATTGATGTGTCCAAACTAAATGAATCAAATCTCTATTTATAGAGCATAAAAATGATGAATTATGATGTAAACAAATTTTTGAAAAAAAATTATGAACTACAAAATATTTCATTTGAAACAAATAGGGTAAAAAAATATAACTAAACTCAACAACCAATTAGAATTTAGGGATAATATTTATGTTCAAAAGAAATAGACTTTCCAACCTTTCACTCTCTTTTTGAAAGCGTGAAAGACACAACTTGAATTTGATTGGTCTATATCTCTCATGTGGATCACACTTTTATGTTTTCAACTAGGTGAATAGATTCAACAAGAATTAATCCACGTATTCTTTTTTTTCTTTTTTCAAAACTACCATTGTAATCATTCAACAATTGAAAAAATATTTCAACCGGCCCATTGCACCTTGTCTTATAAATAAAGTATTTTTTATTAATTATTAATTATTTAAAATATAAAAGCCACGTAATCAAATTTTTAACGATAGCTCAGACTCCATTGTTTTTATTAACGAATAATAGTCAATGTATGTAAAAGCCAAATTTTGTTAGTTGATATATGAAATTTGAATATATTATGTGTTGATGTATGTTTTAGTACATGGTTCGAGTATATGTACTGACCGGGACCACGATTCTCTGTTGAAGTATGAATGGCCGATGAAGTGTTCCTTTAAATGGTGAATCACACAACACAAATTTCTTAAACTTTGTTTCACAAGACTTTTTAAAACAAACATGCATTAGATCCTATAGTATCTTACAAGAATAAGCATTCACCTTTCATCTCACCGTGTATAACAGTAAAGGTAAAAGAAGTAATCCAAAAGGAGATACACCACGATTCATTAATTTATTTCGCGTGGCCAGGAAAGACTCCTAATTAATTTTTTTTTTTTTTGAAAAAAACTCCTAATTAATTATTGCATCGCACTTCTGATAATTAATTAACCAACCGAGAATTAATTGCTAGTTAAGCATCTTACTGTAGTTCATAATCTCTGAATAGTAACAAATTGTCTGGATTACTTATTTAGGATCTAATGCAAACAAGACTTTTAAAACAAACATGCATTAGATCCTATAGTATCTTACGAAATAATTATTTCAAAAGAGACGCATATCATCCCAAAAGCAAATAGCGAGTCAAATCATTTAGCAAACACAATAACATGAAATGAGAGTGACTGTAATTACTACTGACATGTCAACATATGCTTAAGCCTATTCAGACATGTAAAATAATTTGTTTGTTGTTTTATTGATAAGTTTCCTTCAAATAATTTGTTTGTTGCTTTTTAATAAGCATATATAGGTTTACCAAAAAAACAGCATATATAGTAGGTATAGTATAGACATTAATTATGTAAGAAATGTATACCGTATAGTGTATATTTAAATCATTTTAAGTTTCAGTCAAATTTCTGTGTTCTTCTCTATTATTTGTTAAGACCATTTTCATTTGGGAAGAAGTATAGAGAAAGAACGTGCGATCAATTGAAAAGGAGACGTTGGCTTTTTTTTTTTTTTTTTTTGTCACTGAAAAAGGAGACGTTGGGTAAGGGAGATAAATAGAATAAAACCACAAGATGTTATAAGAGAGTGTCTATTTTTGAGGGTACAAGATCTAAGAGCATATATTATCTTTAACTTTTTTTTTTGAGCAAATATTATCTTTAACTATAACACTGTTTTATGTCATATGCTCTCAAGATTGGGATGTTACTTTCATATAAATTTCAATCCAATCCAAGCTTTTCATGTCTTGGATTTTTAGAACTTCAAATCTTTGGAATAGAAAAACGTTAGTTTCCTCTCTTGTTATTCAACTACTGGTTTCATATCAGTTATGATATGTTTCAGAAGGCAAAAAAATATCATGTCCTACGTTACAGACTTTATACTGAACCAAACAACCATACCTTATTTTCGGGAATAAACTTAGTTTTTTAGCTAATTCATACTTGATTTTGTGCGGCGAATAGGAGACTGCCACCTCTAGTGTACACATTCTTTGCACTGAAATATAGGCAGGTTAGACTTCGTTAAGTATACACTACAAGAAAACATCGGCATACTGAGGGAAAAAATCGTCGGTATGTCGTCGGAATAACGCTATTCTGAAGACATACCGACGAATAAAGTCCTCGGAAATATCTCCTCGGAAATTCATATTTCCTCGGAATTCCGTCGGAAATTTCCGACGGAATTCCGAGGAAACAAAATTCCGAGAAAACTCCGAGGACACAAAGGTCATCGGAAGGTTCCTCGGAATATACCGAAGGACGCCTTCCTCGAAATATTTCGATGGAATTCCGATGGTCCAATCCTCGGAAGTTTCGACGAAATATTCCTCGGAATGTTTATCGGGAAATTCCGAGGAACATCTGTCCCTCGGAAAATTCCGAGGAACTTCTTTCCCTCGGAAAATTCCGAGGAACTTCAGTCCCTCGGAAAATTCCGAAGAACTTATTTCTCTCGGAATTTTTCGAGGGAAAAAAGTTCCTCGGAATTTTCCGAGGAACTGCTTTCTCTCGGAATTTCAAAAAAATTAATTTTTTAAAAAAAATTATTTTTTAAAAAAAAATTAAAATTTTTAAAATTTAAATTCGAAAATTTAAAATTAAAATTAAAATTGAATAAAACATAAAACATTAAAACATAGTAGATAATATTCAAAGTTAAATAAAACATTCCGAGTTTTTGGTAAAAAAAAAAAACTACGGGTCTGGAATGTTCGGGAACACCTCGTTCGGGTACATCCTCTTCATCATCTCCATCATCTGCTCGTTTAGCCTCTTCTGGGTCTCATAGCCCGCCTGTTGAGCTGCCATCTGGGTCTCCAACGCAGATATCCGATCATCCCTGTCCTTCAGCTGAGCCGTAAGAACTTCTGGATCAACATATTGCGGTGGTGCAGAAGAAGGAGCAGCCGACCGGGAGCGACGACCCAAACCGACCAAACGTCCCTTTTTCTTTGGAACCGACTGAAATATAAATAACCAAATTTAGATAATATAAATTGATGATAAAATAAAAATCAAGAAATAATTAAATTGAACTTTAAAAAAAAAAATTTACCGATTCAACGATTTCGTTGATTCGAACCCGGGACAAGTTGGTCGAAGCCGTCGAATCGTCATCATTGGTTTGAAGCTGAGACACTTCGTCATACACCTGAGTTTGGACCAGGTCGACCACGTCCCTCACAAGACCATCATCAATCTGGCCGGTTTTCTTGTTGGTATACGCCCTTTTCATTAGGGCGAGATCATCAACCGGGTCGCCCTCATTTTCTTCCGTCTTGAAAAAAAATAAATTAAACAAACATTAGAAATTTGAAAAAATGCACAAAAAATAAAATTCCGAAACTTAAATAATTGAAGAAAAAGCGGTTGAACTTACCATGCGATCCGCCAGAGTGGCAATAGATTGAGCACCCAAGTTATGCTTGTAGATGCCCTTCCCTTTACGGTCGCTCCTGCGGTTGTTGGAGTTGGTGGAAGAAGTTTCTTTCGTCTCTTCCTTATCCCAATGCGCACACAACTCCTTCCAGACCGTGTCGTTCATCGACTTTGGGACCTTTTAATTTAAAAAAAAAAAAAGTTTAATAATTTAAAAAATAGTTTAATAAATTAAAAATTGTTAATAAATTAAAAACTACCTTGTTTACTTCCCACTTCTTCTTCCACTCGTATATCTGCTTCCCATAGTTGTCCATAACTTTATGGACAAAATGGTAATAGATAGAGAGCGTATCATCGGAATTCCAGTTGAATTCTTGCTGAAATAGTTTAAAAATAGTTTTTAAGCATAAAAATATAAATAGTTTAATAATTACAAAAAAAGTTTTAATAAATCAAAAATAGTTTAATAAATATAGAAAATAGTTTAATAATTACAAAAAAAAGTTTTAATAAATAAAAAATAGTTGAATAATTAAAAAAAATAGTTTTAATAATATTTAAAATGTTTAATAAATATAGAAAATAGTTTAATAATCACAAAAAATAGTTTTAATAAATAAAAAATATAAGTAAAAAATTTGAATACTTACCGCAAACTGACGAAACTACAGATGCTGCTTCTCGGGAGGGAAGTCAGTGAAAGTCGGATGTCCCTTGTCGAGGGCCGAGTACATCATACGGTTGATCCATGCGCTGATCCCGTTCCCGGATCGGTTGAACCTAATAAAAAGAACAAATTATTAATAATGAATCAAATTTTAAGGAAAAAAATAAAAGTTTAATTACCATGTTTGACCATGTCCATGTGGGTACTCAGTGAGATAGGGAAGATGGTCACGACCGGGCTGTCGAACCAACTGCGCAACACTAATCACTCCCGGAGGACCCGCAGGAGCAGGAGCGGGTGCAGCAGCGGGAGCGGGAGCAGCAGGAGCGGGTAATGGAGAGGGAGATGTATGGTGGGAGCTGTGGGGCGAAACAGAATCCTGAACATGGCTGGACGAACCCCGAGACTGGCTCCCCATACCACCCCGGCTACGACGCTGGCGAGGCCGGGTCTGATCATCATTAGACCTGTAAATTAAAAAAAAACATATTTAAAAATTAGTTCTAATAATTTTAATTATAAAAACAGTTTAAATAAATAGTTAAAAAATAGTTTTTAATCACAAAAATATAAATAGTTTAATAATTAACAAAAAAATTTTTAATAAATAAAAATGTTTAATAAATATACAAAAATATAAATAGTTTAATAATTACAAAAAAAAATTTAATAAATAAAGAATAGTTTAAAATTTTAAAAAATAGTTTTAATAAATCCCAAAAACAGTTTTATAATTACAAAAAATAGTTTTAAAAATATTTAATATGTTTAAAATTACAAAAAATAGTTTTAATAATATTAAAAATGTTTAATAAATATAGAAATTTATATTTTATATATAAAATACATAAAACGTTTTATAACCACAAAAAAATGATTTTAAATATTATATATATGATTTTTAATCACAAAATTTTTTTTATAGATTTTAAAAATGCAAAAAATAGATTTTATATACAAAAAACGTTTTCAATATATATATATATATATATATATATAATTACAAATTCGATTTTTATAACCACAAAATTAATAAAAACCAAAAAAAAATCCAAATCAAGTGAAATACATAATCAAACTCGAATTTTACACAATCCTACCATTCAACCTAACAAAAATCTATAAATCTCATTCCAAAATCATCAAATCTACATAAAAACCATACAAATCTACCCTAAGAGAGTGGGATAGGGTTCATACATGATGCAAGGACTGAAATTGAGGAGGATTAGGGCGGATTTGCCGGAAATCGTCGAGAGAAACGGGAGGAAACGGCGGAAATCGCGAGAGAGAAGAGAGAGTGCGGCGGAGAGAAATGGGGAAGAAAGGTCGGGCTCGACCTAATAAAATGAGGTGTTCGACAGAAATTATCCGTCGGAATTTCCTCGGAAATATTTAATATTTCCGTCGGAATTTCCTCGGAAATCATTAATTCAATTTTCGCGAAATATTTGGCAGCTTGGTTTACCCGGTTAAATGAAAACAGTCCGAGGAATCAGGTTTCCTCGGGATTCTCTCGGTAACTACCGAGGAAATTCTGAGGAACCAGGGATTGGGGTTTCAAAACATCGATTATTTCGCCGTATTTCATTTCTTATACAATTATAATGCATACCATTGAGGATTCTTTGTATAGATGATCATAAACCATGAAATAACAAAATTTCAAAAATAATAGTAAGTATTCCCTTTACCGTTTATTAAAGTGTATAAGTGTTTCTCTTTTGTTGTGTGGTTTTCGTTCATGCAATCGTAAAAGTGTTTGTTATTGGGTAAAACACCAAAGTTTGACTTCATAATCTGGTTAAGACACTTAATGAAGGTTATATACGTGTTATTCAATCCGTAAAACGTTGTTTTCGGTTTAAAACCCCAAGTTACTCGGAATTTCCTCCGAATATACCGAGGGAATTCCAAGGAAAACTCTATCTTCGTCGGAATTTCCTCGAAATTTTCCGAAGAAATTCTGAGGAAATTGAATCTATACTCAAATCCCTAAATCGACAAGATATATTCCGAAGAAATTCCGAGGAAAACCTATCTGCCCTCGGAATTTCCTCGGTATTTATATTTAAAAAAAAAAAAAAGGTCGACGCTAGTCTGTTTCCGAGTCGTCATCACCAGATGAATCTGAATCTGGATCTTGGTGAAACTCTCCAATCACTGGTTCATCCTCTACGTGAACGGCGGCTTCCTCTCCGAAGTCGGTTAAATCGACTACAAAGCCAACTCCACCTAAATCTTCTGCTGCACTTAAGTTGCCGGATGTGCTTGGTTGTAGTGAGTCTTCCAGCTCAGAACTTCCCTGAACTCGGCCTCTCGGGTTGAGTCTTGTAACAGTAACCCATGGATCATCTCTGTTCCTTACCCGGGGGTACTTGATATAACAAACCTGATCGGCCTGAGAAGCAAGAATGAAAGGATCATAATATTGCAGCTTCCGTCTCGAATTTACTGATGTAACACCAAATGCATCTGTTCTCACACCTCGATCTGGAGTGTTGTCGTGCCAATCACAATAGAAAACAGTACAGCGCAATCCAACCATGCCCAAATACTTGATTTCCAAAATCTCATGTATGTGTCTGTAGTATACATCATCTCCTGATGCAGAACAAACACCAGCATCATAAGTCGTACTCGAACGTCTCCTCTTCTGAGTTGTGAATGCATATCCTCGAGTACAAAATCTCGGATATGACTTCACAACAAAGTTTGGTCCAACGACCATCTCGCGTATCCAATCGTCAAATGTTTCACCTCTGGCCAAACCAGCACTCACATAAGTAAACATCCATCCACCAAATTCTCTCTGCTTCATTTCTTCTAGTTCGTCCTCTGTGGCGTATCTATATTCGAACCGTTTTTCTGCCATGAAAATCCTCTCATATTGAAGAACATCTTCGCAGTTGGTGAGTAAATATGTTTGCAAATGACTGCGCTCCTGATCAGTAAGTCGACGGTCCTTTGGTTTTCCGCTAAGTCGTCCAACGTCTGTGAAAATGTCTGGAACTTTCCAATGATATGTTGCCCGTTCGCCTCTATCATCATGCCGAGCAGGTCTTCTGTTTTTGGTCTGAACTTCTGCTGGAAAGTAGTACTCGGCAAAATTTGAAGTTTCTTCATTGATCTTCTATGCGACTATAGAACCTTCCACCCTACTTAAATTTTTCACCATCTTCTTCAAATGGAACATATACCGCTCATACAGATACACCCATCTATACTACACAGGACCACCAAGTTCCAATTCTCTTACCAGGTGAATAACAAGATGCTCCATAACATCAAAAAATGATGGAGGAAATATCTTCTCAAGGTTGCACTGAATCACGGCTATGTTAGTCTTCAAATTTTCAATACCTTCAAGAGTCACTGATCTCGTGCATAAATCGCGGAAGAAACCACTTATCCCTGCAATTGGTTCATGAACATTTCGTGGTAATAGTTCCTTGAAGGCAAACAGAAGGAGGCGCTGCATCATTACATGACAATCGTGGCTTTTCAAGCCAGTAAACTTTCCTTCCTTTCTGTCGATACAGTTACGCAAATTAGATGCGTAACCGTCTGGAAATTCCACATCGTTTGAAATCCAATCAAAGAACGCATCCTTTCCCGCTGCATCAAGTCGGTATATGGGAAAAGGAGCCCTACCATTCTCATCAACATGAAGTTCTGAACGAGCACATATATCGACTAAATCCAGTCTTGACTTCAAATTATCCTTTGTTTTACCTTGAACATTAAGGATCGTGTTCATGAGATTGTAAAAAAAGTTCTTCTCAATATGCATGACATCTAAATTATGCCTTAGTAGATGATCTTCCCAGTATGGCAGATCCCAAAAAATACTTTTTTGTGCCAGTTATGTAGGTCTCCAACACCATCTACCGGAAAATGCTCATGTCCACCGACGTCTGGCGTCCTTTCTGCACCAAAATCTCTAAGTTGTGTCTTCAAATCTTTCCCACGAATTTCCGGAGGTGGACTGTCAAACACCCTCTTGTTCTTCGTAAACAAATTCCTACTTCTACGATATGGATGATCTGGTGGTAGAAATCTCCTGTGACAGTCAAACCAACACGTTTTCCTTCCGTGTTTTAGTTGGAAAGCATCAGTGTTATCTTGACAATATGGACATGATAGCCTTCCATGCGTTGTCCATCCAGATAACATACCATATGCTGGAAAATCACTTATTGTCCACATTAGTACTGCCCGCATTTGAAAGTTTTCTTTATAAGAAATATCGTATGTTTCAGCACCTTGAGCCCATAGTTGTTGCAACTCATATATTAGTGGCTGAAGAAACACATCAAGTGATCTCTTAGGATGCTCTGGTCCGGGAACGAGAATCGAGAGAAACAAAAACTCTCGTCGCAAGCACAAGTTTGGGGGTAGGTTGTATGGTGTAAGAATGACTGGCCATAGAGAATACTGTCTTCCACTCTTGCCAAACGGGCTGAAACCATCAGTACATAATCCAAGGTAGATATTTCTTCTCTCATACGCAAAGTCGGGATACTTTGATTGGAAATGCTTCCACGCTTTTGCATCTGAAGGTGTCTGATCTCACCATCTGTTGAGTGCTCCGCATGCCATCTCATTGGTTGCGCTGTGCGTTCAGACAGATACAGCCTCTGCAACCTTTCCGTCAAAGGCAAATACCACATCCTTTTATATGGCACTGGAACTCTTCCACTCGTATCTTTATAACGAGGCTTCCCACAAAATTTGCATGAAACCCGCTGTTCATCCGCCCTCCAATAAATTATGCAGTTGTCTCTGCATACATCTATTACCTGATACGATAAACCAAGACCAGCTACGAGTTTCTGAACCTCGTAGTATGAGCCAGGAGCAACATTATCTTCGGGTAGAATATCTTTTACATAATCAGCAATCGCATCCACACAGTCTTCAGCCAAATTATAATCCGTCTTAATGCCCATCAATCTTGTAGCAGATGATAAAGCTGAATGACCATCTCTGCAACCTTCGTACAATGGTTGCTTTCCAGCATCCAACATATCATAAAATCTCCTAGCTTCGGCATTGGGTAAATTTTCCCCTCTAAAATGATCATTTACCATCTGCTCAGTACCTACACCATAGTCTACATCCGTTCTAATTGGTTCTTCTAATCTAACCGCTGGCTGAAGTTCGCTAGTACTACCATGTTCATAATCAGTTTTCCCATGATGATACCAAATTTTGTAACTTCGTGTAAACCCACTCAAATATAGATGAGTCCAAACATCCCACTCTTTAATAACCTTTTTATTTTTACAATTAGAGCAATGACATCTTAACATACCTGTTTTTGCTTCCGGTTGTCGGTGAACTAACCCCATGAATTCGGTTATACCTCGTTGGTATTCTTCCGTAAGCAATCTCGTGTTCGGATCCAAATGAGGTCGATCGATCCAAGAACGAAAATAATTTGAAAAAGACATGTTTTTTTATGAATCAAATTCGTGTGTAAAGAGAGTGAGAAGGAGGATGAAGATATGGAGTGAATGAAGAGGAAGAGGGGTGCTTGTATTTATAGTTGAAATGCTGTCGACACACCGAAGAAATTCCGACGGAATTCCGATGCCAACGGCTAGTTCGTCGGAATTTCCTCGGAATTTTTAAAATCCCCCAACGGCTCTCCAACGGCTCTCTAACGTCTATAATATTTCCTCGGAATTCATCTGTTTTTTCCGAGGAATACAATTTTTCTTCGTATTCCATAAGAATATTCCGACGGAATGAAATTTCCTCGGAATTCCGTCGGTATATTCCGAGGAAATTCCGAGGAAACCAAATTTTGTGTTTCCTCGGAAATTTCTCGGTATATTCCGAGGAATTCATTTTCTGTCGGAACTTCCGTCAGAATACCGCTGTTTTCTTGTAGTGATAGAAGATAAAAGATCACTAGTTTTTGACCCGCGCAGGCGCGCGGGTGTATATTTTGAAAAATATGTTGATATTTGTTTTTCATGTAATTATTAGGATTTGGAAAAATGAATCCGAAGAACATAACCGATACCGATCCAAAGATATAGTACCAAACCCAAACATAAATTGATTAAATATTCTAATTATTCAAAATTTTGTTATTTAGAGAACCGAATCTGATCCGAACCGAAGTATTTAGGTATCCGAATTTATCTAAAAATAGATTTATATACTTATATATATTAATTATTTTTAGATTTAACGTATATAAAACATCAAAAATGATACTTTTAAATTGGTTTAAATACTTGAAAATATATATAGATAGTCAAAAGTAAATATCTGAAATAGTTAAAGTATACTCAAATCACCAAAAATACTTAAAATAATTATTGATTTCGTATCCAAAATTTTAAATCAAGCCAATTGATATGTTAAGTTTAAGTATTATGACATATGTTATTCAAATTTATACGTAATATATTATTTTATTTATATATTTTGAGAAATTTAAAATATATAATGATTTAAGACTTTAAAAATAATTTAAATTAGTTATCCAAACCCAAACCAAACCCGCAAAGATCCAAATCGAACTCAAACCAAAATTTAGAAACATTCTAATAAGACTGAAATCTTTGACCCCGAAAATCCAAAATACAAACCGATCAGAACTAAACCCGTATGGGTATCCAAAAGCCCATCCCTAGTCATTATTATATATCGTATTTTATCATCATATAATTAATCGTATTTTATATGTACCATCATATAAGTAATCATATAATTAATAGTATTTTATACATACCATCATATAAATAATTACATATATTATATTTTTAAAACTTAATATGAAATATGAAAACCATAATTTAAGTTGGTATTTCAAATTGGGCTTTGTATTATATTTTTCTTATATATATTGACAATATTTTTTTATAATGGTTATTGAAAAATAGTTTGGTAAAAATCCATTTTTGAATATATGTTTATTTTTGAATCAATTTTTGATATAAATCAAATTTGAATTATTATTTTGATTTGAAATATGTATATAAAGTTTAAATTTTGTTTTATGGTTAGTTTAGAAAAAAATTTTTTAGGGAATTAGATTGACCCATTTTGGTATATTTTAAAAGTGGCCTAGATAACTTTCAATTTAAAAAAAAAAAACATAAGCCCATTACTTTTTTTCTTAATACTACTATCCTTGTTTTCAAACAAAAATATTTTTTTTTAAAAGACTGCAATCCATGTTTCCAAACACTCCAAATTTTTAAAAGTCCTATTCAAGTCTCCAAACACTCCAATTTTGTACTTGAGTTTTAATAAGATAGATGCCATTGAGCACAGTTTTCCCGAACTTGCAACAGACGTGCTTATAATCCCCTCAATTAAATTATACTTACATAATAAAATCTCCCATTGCAAAAGAAAACATTGACATATTTTGTAATATCGGTCTTCCCATCAAAACGTTATAAATGCTATAAAATGAAATAACACTTTTGCGGTATAAAACGTCATATTTTCACTTTTACAAATAATTCCCAAACTCAACTAATACTTACGGAACTGATAATTGAAAAATGGAAGCAGTATTACAACCTCAAACTTATACTCAATTAAATGGAAGCAGTATTACAACCTCAAACATATACAGTATATCTGAAGGGAATTGGATATATGAGTTTCAAATTTTAGCTTTTGTTTATTTATATTTAATCGAATAACGTAGACTTACGGTTATTAGTTGTTATCAATCAAATCAAAGTGCATAACATATCGAATGGAGTATTAAAGATCTTTTGCTTGTATACTTGTCCTACCAGTCAGAATAATCCAACCACTAGTTACTCAACACGAGTAAACTATGACAACCGAAACACAATTGACATCAGCACATGTATCTGAATCTGATTATACTCTTGATGTTTATGATTCCGTTGATTGTTTGGACCCATTGTAATTGCATGATTCCATAATTAGACAAGAACCAAGTTGCTTTGGTCTAGTGGTATAGGAGCTCCAGATGGAGTGCCCGCCCCTGGGTTCGAGCCTTGGCCACTGCAGAATTTACATATGGGCTGCAGCATCCGAGACCGAAGACCGTTACACGGTGAGCCACATGGTGACGCCCTGGCAGCGTCCTTGCTCACTTCGGTCTCTAGTCTGGACCACCTCGGTGGGGCCAGGATACTCGGTTAGCAAAAAAAAAAATAATTAGACAAAAAAAATTGAGTTCATTAGTTCGCAATCTTTCCAAAGTGAGAATCTAGTTTAACTAATTTTTCAGCACCTACTTTAGTGTTGAGTTCTAACTTATATACGTATGTGTGCTCTTAAAGTGTATATATATTTGTACTTAATTTCATTTATGGACTATGGTCATATTTTAAGATTAACGCATGGAATTGAAAAAAACACTTTGAAACCTTGGCATGCATCGTCAATAGATCCACAAGTTTTAACACACTACAATGAAATTCTCAGTAGTTACCAATAACAAATATCTTTAAAGAAATGATTACCAGTGAATATTATCAGAATTCACGGATGGGATATCCTTATTATCCAAAACAACTGTTGACTCTAGATTAGACTATTGCTCTTTAACAATAGTTCTCCCAATGTTACTCATATGTGTCACTAACAATCCTAAAAGAAAAAAAAATTGTGAACAACATATTTATTTCTGTGGTCTAACTGCATATCCACGCTCACCACTTATCCAACACAAACAGTTAGTTGGACTCAAAAATCTATCATGAATAGTATTTTATCTACATACCAGTGCTAATATGATTTCTTATTTTCCCCATCATACTCGAAATCATTTTAAAAAAGTTCTAGAAAAATTGAAAAATATTATTTAAATGTTTTGTATTCAAAGATTCCTTTGGCTGATTACTTAGTGCTCCATTTGTTATTGGAAGACAAGTTAAATCGAAGTACTCTTTCCGTGCAAAAACCAAAGCCGTCATTTTAGGGGTGTGTTCTAATTAGTCGCTGCGTTAATGTTCCCAAATGCCCTTACCTTTTGCGTATGGAGATATGGTATTATACCGTGTACTGTTCATGTAAATATATAAAAAAAAGTTTGAACGTTTCAGTTTTTCTTATCTTTTTGTCACAAGAACGTTTCAGTTTAATCATTGCTTTTCCTGCCAACAGAAATAAAAAGATAACATAGAGGCAAAAAAGAATCGTTGCATAAAAATCCAATATCAGTAGGAAATTTCCATAACATGCAGATAATGCAATCCACAACAAGGTAAGATTTAGTGTAACTTTTTTTTTTTTGGTTAACAGTGTCAGAGCAGCATTAGCGGTATGTTTCTTTACTAGCGTGACATGATATATTAATATTTTAATGCAGACTAATTATTTGAATTAAATTTAATTTTCAAAATTTGTTGTATCCAGCACGTATAGAACAACTCTAGAAAAAGGTATGAAAGTCCCTTCACAAGCATACGTGTATTTCATTTTTTTAATTAATTTTTGGAGTGAAGTACTCTTGGAAAATATCATTTTCTAAAGATATTTAAAATAAAACAATGAATAAAGTAGAGTCCAAGTTTGTATGTGTGATGCACATGTATGTGGATAGATATAAGAAAAGTAGGTACATTAAGACAAAAATCCCCATTACTAGGTATTCAACTGTTCAAGGTTCCCTACCGACTTGTGCACATGTGTGTAAACAAACACTATTATATACACCTTTAATAAATGGTAAGTCTGATCATATTTCTAAATTTAATTTGTAATCATTGACTTCAAAATTGCAAGAAAAATCAAAGGGGTAGAAAGGCATAAAAGAGGGAGCAAACTCAAGTCATAAAGAAATAAAAGAGTCTTTCCTTATCTCATGATATTTTGACCATTTAATCCATTCAAGAGAGAGAGAGAGAGAGAGAGAGAGAGAGAGAGAGAGAGAGAGAGAGAGAGAGAGAGAGAGAGAGAGAGAGAGAGAGAGAGAGAGAGAGAGACTCGTTTGAAATGAAATGTTAATCAATTATGATTAAGAATTGTTAACATTTCTTAATCACATATATGTATATATAGCAGTGTGATTTGATTTTGTTGTTATCTTCATACGGTGCGTATATTGCGTTTTCAAAGCTAACGTACATCAACTTTTATCTTTACCCACCATATATGGGTAGATAGTACAACACGTATATTTAACTAAGAATGAAGTGATTAGTAATAATCTTGGTTTGGTTTACAACCACAACCATGTATCATTATCTAATTGTCTTAGTTTACCCTTTTATTTTGACAGTCACTAAATTTAATTATATTTTTTTGTATAGAAACATGTGCATGTTAATTTGTAAATAGATACCATATTCTAAAATTATATAACTATCCAAGAATATAAAAACAAATCATATATTTCATATGAACCAATGATAAAACGACTAAAAAGAACATCATCCCCTGTCAACATTAATAAATAGATTGATTCCGCTTCATCTTCTAGTGTAAACAAAAAAGTTTTCGAGTGTTTTCTGAAAATTTTATTTAAAAATGTTCAACAATTCATACTGGATGAAGCATGAATCTCTCAGGAAAGATTCAGGTTTCCGTTCGTTTTTATTTGTTTGTTTCTTTTCCGATTTTTAGAAAATAATCATGACCTAAGATATGTATTCAAGTTGTTCTTAACCCTCTTGCTTGGTTAATCCTTTGCTTTGTCAAAAAAAAACATGATCTAAGAGCAGGTCCAACATGGATATCTATCAAAATATCTAACTATTTTAAAATAACATGAAGAAATTAGAAAATGAAGAGAGGTAACAAGATCCGTTTCTTAGCTAAGCAACTTTAAAAACTCTTCTTGATGCTTCTTTGCCACCTGCTATTTGTTTATTGGATCATTGCTATTATCTTTATTATGTAACTAATTTGCTTAAACTAGAAATAATTTATTTATTTATTAGATACCTAAAACAGGATACTAACCGATAAGGATGCCCGAAGACCTAAAACATGGATACGGTACTAAAGGTTTTAATGACAAGTTGAATAGTATCTGATTAAATTTTCTCAATGCCTAGAAAAGATAGATTCCTAATTCCTTTATTGACGCAAAACACAGTTGGGTTTGAACGATGAATAACTTCTAAGAAAGACGAATGACTCCCCCATAACAGCAGTTCAGCACCACTCAGATGCTCTGATATCCCGTTATCTTATTTATATATATATAAGCATCATTAGTGAGAATCTCTAGTCTAATAAACAATTAGTAAAAAGGATTAAGTAAAAGAGATGACAGATTTAGAAGAAAGATGTGAGATACGTAACTTTATAGAGAGACGATGCTGAGTTTTGAAGAAAAAAAAAGAAAATTAAAAAATTTAAGAAAACAGATTTTAATTGGTCGAAAGTCTTTAGACAGTC
Organism: Brassica rapa; assembly: GCF_000309985.2. NCBI lineage: Eukaryota > Viridiplantae > Streptophyta > Magnoliopsida > Brassicales > Brassicaceae > Brassica > Brassica rapa. The sequence goes on from NC_024796.2 coordinate 27,293,982, forward strand.
CCTGAACACCGTGGATGCTTTGAGACGTAATGTTAAATGATAAAGATAATGCAAACATCTTCTTCTTCTCTCTGATGTATAAGAAAAAGCATTTTCTTTAAATTATTTTGATTATCCACTTCTCCATGCACCTGTTTATATCTGTCTATAAAATTTATGGAGATGATCGATGATACTAAATCATACACATAAATATATCCATGATAGACCAAAGATTGCGGCTGAGATGCCTCGGATACCTTTACTTTATGTAATGTGGTCGAATAACTACAGTCTTGGCACACTAAAATTAAGTTCTTTGTATCCAATCTTGTTCTTATAGAAACCAACTACTCTGCTTTGGCTCACTAAAAGTTAACTATTACACACACACACGCTTTTCTCTAAAATAACTAGCGTCATTATCGTTAGCATGCTATCTGTTGTCTCAAAGGTATTATCGTTAGCTTTATGTTCTTTTTTTAACACCCATGGCCGTCTTCCCGTGCGACGACGGTGTGGAGATTTTTCTCGACTGGATAAAGAGAAAAAAATATTTGGTCAATAACATTCATAATCTTTCTAGACATCATATTATTACAATATTATTTAATGTCTTAGAAACCAGATTCATTCAACTAATTTTACAACCCTGTCCGAGTTTGTCAATTTTTTTTATCAATTGACTGAAAATTTAACCTTGTTTGATATGTTTTACCTTAAATCAAGTCAGTTATGGTTTAAGATGTAAATACATATATATAGATAAATTAATGTGACATGAGCTAGGTGCATATTTACTAAATTCTTATGTTGGAAACTTTGTTATTGCTTCACCCAATTGCTGAAAATGGGCTCCACGCCCACGCCTCTGCTCTCATTTACTCTATAAAACCATCTGCTCTCTTCATAACCCCAATAACTCGATCAAAATTCCCAAAGCTTTTTTTATTTCACCTACCTTTCTCCTCGAAAAAAAAAACCTGACTTGTTTCTCAAGTTAACTCCAAAATGCAGCCGCAAGCAGACGTTTTCAGCCTCCATAACTACATAAACTCCTCGAACCCATCTCCATATCCTTCCCATTTCCCCATATCCCCGCCATATCCGATCAACGGTCTAAACCTGAATCCCTTCTACGGAATTCAAAGTGCTACTAACAATCCACAATCCATGAGCCTAAGCAGCAACTCGACATCAGATGAAGCAGAAGAGCAGCAGACGGACAAAAACATAATCAACGAGCGGAAGCAGAGAAGGATGATATCAAACAGAGAATCAGCAAGGAGATCGCGTATGAGGAAGCAGCGACACCTTGACGAGCTTTGGTCTCAGGTGATGTGGTTCAGGGTCGAGAACTATCAGTTGCTTGATAAGCTTAACAATCTCTCTGAATCTCACGAAAAGATTCTTCAAGAGAATGTTCAGCTCAAAGGGGAAACATCTGAGTTAAAGCAGGTGATTAGTGATATGAAAATTCAAAGCCCTTTCTCTTGCTTCGGAGACGATATAATCCCCATTGAATAGAGCATTTTTACCCCCATGCACCGACGTTCATATATGAATTATGTGTTTTGTACTCGGAGCATTTTTTTAGTTTACCAAGACTCCAAGAGGATGCAGTAATTTTAAAAACTAAAAACACTAGTATTATTGAAGAATATATATAAGTGGTGTTGGTCAAATCATGAGTCATGTTTGTGATGGGGACAGAGTAAGGTGGTGTATGTTCTGCTTCATATTACAAAAATTTCCAAATTTCCAACTACAAACCAACACACACACTTATAGGTTAACTTATATTTTATGTATGCTGACATCAGTTACATGTGATTATCTTTTGGACAAAGCAAAAAGATGATGTCTTTGTGGATTGATGATGATTTCTTTTGTGAAACTTTCTAAATTTGATTATAACTGGCAAAGACCAAGGAGAAGCTTATCTGTAACAGTTAAGTATGTAGACCCATGGAGAACAGTATTAAAATTCAATATTTAAAATTTTATTAAACTATTCTTTTTCACTTGGATTTTTATTTATGGTCTCTTGGAGCATAATGAGAAATTGATGAGAATAAGTAATGCTATAGGATATGACAAAAAAAAAAGTAATGCTATAGGAATTTGTGGTAACATTGTCTATTGGTAATCCATATTTATACTGAGATATGATATCCAAATACATCTTGTTGAGGTTAATTTTAAATATGGAATGCTGACAAATTATACAAATTTTAATTTAGATTCTACTAGAGAGGTTGCTGATGAAGATAAATTAGGATATGAAAGTCATGAAATTTTTTCCTGTTCAAAAAGGCAAAACACATATATAGCTTTAATTTGCAATAGTTTTATTCGTCTGTTAATTAGACAAACAGATATAAAATATAAGATCGCAAAAATTAAAATCAAATGAGACCTTTTTGTTAATTTTTTTTTGAAATACTTGTGAGATTAAGACATTGAAATGGATGTTACAGCATAGCTTAAGACGATGAAGGCATGTAATCTACTGGTTTGTGCTACTATATGTTGTGTACCATACATACGTACACTTAAACAATATCGTAATGCTACACTAGAATTTGAACCCATACATCCGTGCGGATATACTTTTTATTTATAAATGTATAAATTTAATATTATTTTAAACATTTTAAATATATCACTTAAATTTTAGTCTTATATATAGCTCTATAATTTTATTGTTTAGATTTCTTAAATATATAGTGATCTATTTTTTAATTTTTAATTTTTTTTTGTATACAATATATTTTTAAAATTAATTTACTTATACTATAAAATTATATTTTTATAATATAATTAACCATTTTAGAAATGGTGATATAATATGTTAGCCGACATCTGAGTAAAATATGTATAAATAAAATCATATAATATAGCAACTATATATTTATATAGAACTATAGCTATGAAAATATTAAAGGTTAATTATATTATAAAATCATATTGTTGTATAACTATAATTTATCAATCATAAATTCATATTAATAGTCAAAATCGAAGCAATGTTGTTGCATATGTCTAACGCACCACAACTAAATACAACAACTCTATTAGACTTTGAAATTTTTCAAATGCTAGAATAAATAAGAAACAATTAAATACAAAGATAATGTCTATAGTCAAATAAAAAGAAATGGTGAAACTTTTACGAATGTATAGTTAGGATGAAATTAATATTGTTAACCATAAAAACAGGAGTGTCACATTTATAATATTGAAAGTAAATTAAAAGAAATCCAAAAAGATCTTATTTTAAATGTATTGATATGTATTTCTAGTGAAAAATGAATAAGTCCAAAATTTAAATGATAACACATTTATAAGTAGATAAAAAATAGGACTCTAAATTAATAGAATAGATATTTGTATCGTCAGTTCTGCATTCACTTTGTTCACGTACATTTTCACTTCAAATGCACACTTTTGATATAAACTTGTATAACATTAGCGTCGTTATCGTTAGTTATGCTATCTGCTAGAAATGCATTTTAAAATTTTGGAGAGAACTTGATGGTTTAGTGGTTTCCTCGGAATGAAGAATCGTGTTAGGGATCTATTCCCCTCCATTAAAAACTGCCAAATCCATGTTTGGCTAGTTTGCTTGATCTCTAACTTCAACGTAAAAACCGTGTTCGCATATCATCTGTAGACTGATCCACATGAGCATGATTAGTCGGGTTTTGGCTTCGACACCTATCTCGTTTAATCAAAAATTAAACTTGTATAACGTAATAGAGCACATCAAAATCTACAAATATATAATGGCTTTTAAAGATTGGTCAACAACAAATTTCTAAAAAAAAGATTGGTCAACAACTACAACTGGAAACTATATTATGTATTACAACGTAAGCCCAAACCTATCATGCCCCTCCGATAGATAGACCAAGAAACAATCTTACGTACGATAAAATCTTACGAAATGAGTGGGTCAACATGCAATACAAACAAACTTTTTTCTTAAATGATGTTGTGAGTTTCCTTGCCATAAGCTTACTAGCCAAGAAACCTACGATCGCACATAACATTTCCTTTAATATATAGCTTTAGAAAAAAAAATCAATCAATCTTTCAGCTTTCTTTCCTCTCTCTTTGTGGAATCGAGCACGCAGATCGTAATGTAGTGGAAGACTGAAAGACACATTAAAGAAAGATAGAGTCACCTTTAACTTCTTTTTTCTTTGTTGTCATTCATGAAGACGTATATATCTGATGTTTTTTTTTTTTTTTTTTGTAACTGATATATCTGATGTTCTCTAGATCAAAGACTAATCTTTGGTAATACCAAAATATTTACACCTAGTAAGACCTCCACCGTTCCACGTTGCAGTCTACTCGAACCCGAGGCTAAGAACACAAATAAAACAACTCCAGACTACGGAGCAGCTAATGTCATACTTAGAGCATCTCCAAAAAAAACTCTCTATTTTAGTGTTTGCAAAACTCTACATTTAAAGTTTCAAAATTATATTTTTTCTAAAAACAAAACTTCAAATTCAACTTCAAAATTATTTGTATTTTACACTATAACTCTTATATTTGTTATAATTAATATAAATCCACTACATTTTTACAAATAACTAGCACATATATAAAAGTATTAAGGTAATACTAATTAATAAAATCTTACACTAAATATATATAATTATAAATAGAATACATAATTAAATATAAAACTACAAGCAAAATACCACACTATTCAATAAAATTATTTTTGTAATGCTCCATCTTCGGCTACAAAAATTTGTTTTGACAATATTTTAGAGATTTTGGAGATTCCGGAGAAAATTCACCAGAATATTAGTGTTGTTGTAATATTTAAACTTGTGTAACAATTATTTCTTCATGTATCTTTAAAAAGTAATTAATATTTGTTTCTTCTATAATATTCTTGGTCTAATTATAGTTTTAAACTATGATTAATCTTATTTTAAAAAAAATTATTTAAATTCATGTAAAATTTAATTTATAAAAATAAATTTGAAATATTTATGCTATATGAAAATTTTAAGGATTAAAACGATAAATGAAAAAAAACTTAAAAATCATAAATATGATGTGTAATTAATTATAGGATCAAAATGCAAATAAAATATGAAATTTCAAATTTGAAGTTTTGAAGCTTCTTTTTGAAGAGTAAAAAACTCTATATTTGAAGTTATAGAGTTTTTTTTGAAGATACTCTTCGGGAAAGACAACTTTTCAAAACGTAAATTACCCAATAAAGTTGGAAGAAAAGATAAAACAAAAGACACATTAAGCTTTTCATTTTATAGTTGCTGACGATCGACATCAAATGTTTGAGCGTTTAACATTTTTAGTCGTCAAACAAGTGATTAATATACAAAATAAACGATCGATTTTGCTGGTCGATCGCTTGCTCCTGGAAAACGAACAAACCATATAGCTATATCCTTCCGCTAGTTGCTGTCGCTGATTATTTTGTCAGCAAGTGTGAAACAAATCAAAGCCTTTAGTCTCAGTATTGACTACATGCAATTGATTACTGAAACATACAAGACATATGATTAGCTTTATTCATGACAGCACTTTGGTCCTAAAATATCTTTGAATCTTTGGTTCCTTTTCATCTTCCAGCAACAGTGGAGTTTCTTTACTCACTTTTATTTTAAAATTTTCATTTACTTTACGTATTGTTTCAAGAATCATCTCAATCTTTGTCTCTGTCTTTCTATAAAAGCGTGTATACAAAGTACAGGTGTATCTGAGACCTGAGAAGATAGGTTCTTTCCTTTTCGTTTCGTACGAAAATTTGGTTTTCTTTCTTTGGAACTTTATAAACAATAGAGTTTTCATCGTAGTAATATGTGAATGTTAGTGAGTACTTTATGACCCATTTGGATTATAGGTAGAACAACAAGCCATCTTTTCTCTTCTAATCCCAATTTTACCGAAGAATCGTTACTCAACCGAGAGTAATAATAATGTTGGAAAACATTATTCGTTTTAGAACCTAAGACAAATGAGTTATCACGGTTTTCAAAGTTGTGTAAACATTATGGACCATATTACATGAACAAAACGTAAATCACCCCTCTTTCCACACCAATCAAAGTTACACGTAAATAATTAATTAAAAAAATATTAAATTTATTTAATAACAACTAAAAAAAAGAATAACGCCAATTTTAATGACGATGACACCGCTATCTAAACCGTAAACCTTAAATCTAAAATTCTAAACCTTAAATCTTAAACCCAAACCCTAAACCTTAAATCTTAAACCCAAACCCTAAACCCTAAACCCAAATCTTAAATCCTAAACCCAAATTGTATACCCTAATCCCAAACTGTATACCCTAAACCCAAACCGTAAACCCTAAACCCAAACCATATACCCTAAACCTAAATTGTAGACCCTAAATCCAAACCTTATAGCATCTAGGTTTAGAGTTTGGGTTTAGGGTTTATAGTTTGGGTTTTAAGTTTAAGATTTGGGTTAAGGGTGTATGGATTAGGTTTAGGGTCTAGGTTTAGGGTATAGGGTTTGGATTTAAGGTTTATGGTTTGGGTTTAGGGTTTAAGATTTGGGTTTAGTGTATACGGTTTGGATTTAGGGTCTAGGATTTGGGTTTAGGGTATAGGGTTTGGGTTTAACATTTACGGTTTAGGGTTGAGAATTTAAAATTTCGGGTTTACGATTTAGTTGGCGTCGTTATCGTTGTTAATATTAGCATTATTCTTTTTTAAGTTATTTTAAATAAATATAATATTTTTAATTAACTATCTACGTGGCACTTTGATTGATCCTAGAAGAATAGGTGAACCTAAGTTTTGTTCATATTACATGGCATATCATTTGTCTATTTAAAGTAGAATTGGGTTCATGAAAAAGTAATCATAATATAATATATTTACATTTTATCCAATATTATTTGCCAAAGCAGAGTTGGATGCTTACACTTGCATTTACAAATCCCATTTGTACCTTTTTGAAAATTAGTCATATGTTCAATTTATAACCGTGCAAAAACATATACATGTATTTTAAAAAAAAAAACATACATTTTGTTTATTTTGTTGGAAAAAACATACACCAATCGCCACATCATCTAATTTTGCTGATATGGATGCTACGTTAGCTAATTTTGCTGATAAGGATGCCACATGTACAATAAACTTTTTAAAACAAAATTGTCGTTTATAAAAATAATGTTTACAAATGTAAATGTTTATAATTTTTTTATTATTTAGTATAATTAACAAAAATTAATTAGATAATAAATTTTAATCTTATATACGAGATATATTTGTTATAATGTTTCGATCAATCAATTACTCTTATGTTAATCTTGTTTATGTGCTTGTATAGAATTTTTTTAGATTGGTTGTGTAATCATGAGAATAATTTTTTTCAAGAGATTAAGAATTTAGATATGTTAATCTAAATTTTTTAAAGGGAAACAAAACAACCAAGATTAATCAAGAGTAATACGACTGCAACACTATTTTTGAATTTGAATCATTACAACACTTATACAACTCTTATAAAGATGGTATTATGATTTGATCAAAGCATTATAACGAATATATCTTTTATATAAGATTAAAATTTTATTTTTTAATTATTTTTTGTTAATTTTACTATATAATAAAAATTTATAAACTTTCACATTTCTAAAAATTTGTTTTTATAAACTGACTATTTTGTTTTATTAAAAAGTTATTGTACATGTGATATTTTCGTCAACAAAATTAACTGATGTAGTATCACGTCAGTAAAATTAGATGAAGTGAAAGTTGATGTGGCGGCTAGTGTATAATTTCGCTAAAAAGGTAAATAAAATTTATATTATTTGACTTTTTTGAAAATGCATGTATCTTTTTGTAAGGTATATAAATTGGATATAAATTAAACATTGTGATATGTTGAGTATGAAATGACTGTTTTCGTGTACTTTCTCAAATGCCAAATATATATGCTGTTTTGTTGATGGTTTGTTTCTTTTTCAGGGGATGAGAGAAGAAGGCCCATGGGCTAATTCTTTCCAAATCGTTTGGTTTGTGTTTAGGTTTTAATTTCTTTCTCAAGTCAACAAAATAGGCCCACAAGAGCTTCCTCTGAAAATTGTTTGACCATTAGTTCTTCTGCAATTCCATACAATTTTTTTCGTTCAAATACTACGCTTTTGGATTGATAATTATTTTGGATTTTGAGGGTTGTCACATAATTATCTATTGTAAATGGCCTAATGTGCTCTCTTTGTGTCTTAACATATTTCACTTCCTCGAAATAAACTGAGAAAATAAACAAGAGTGGTTACATCCCACATATGCTTCTCTCGGTACACAAATAAATTACTCATTCTTTTTGACCAGAACATATAAATTATTTAATACATGTGCTACATGTTAATGGATTTTTTTTTCAAGATTTGAGGGTGAGTTAGATGTTTACATTATATCTAATTCATAAGTAACACCCAAAAAATGTGAACATTCAGACAAAAACTAATAATTTTTCTGTGGAAGAGTTCCCATGCATGTTGCTGTCATGTGTCTGCGGTGGATCCATTTCCCTCTTTACAGCCAAAACAAACAAAGGAACAAAACATTTGCATCATAAATATTTAAGACAGTTTGATCGAACACACATAGAAAGCCACAATATGATCAATAATGGAGAAGTTGCCTCGAAGGATACGTTTCCACCACACATGCCTTATTATACCTATTTTCATTTACACCACTTTGATTCTATATTTAAATATAACATTTCTTTTCCACCCAATAATTTCCAAGCCTATTTTCTCTAAATAAGTAAAAGAAAAAAAAAACAGAATATTTGTGTTTCTTCTTGAACTTTATAATACTAAACAAAATAATTTTTAAATTCGTAAGGAGTTCGTGTACGGAATATGTTTGAATTGTATACGTTTATAGATATATATATTCATCTTATCCTACTTTTTGCTTAAATATATCTTCCCATGAAAAGAACATGTAGCGTAAGAAACAGCCGTTCAACGTAATTTTAAGCTACTTCTAATATAAATATAGTTTTAGTATGCAACCACCTAAACATGCATGTAGCTAACATTATCATGAGAAGAAGAATAATTAATCTTCATGCTGGATTATTAGTAAAGGTAAGAAATAAGAATGATAATACAAGGACGACAAAAGAGAATACAAATATCAAATTTCATGTTGAAAAGGAAAGAAACAGATAAAAATCATCACACACCCTTTGCCTGAGGCATCAAAAAACCCCAACATAAAAATGGAAATTAACAATCCAATCTACATACAAACAACTTCAAGATAGAACTTACTTCTTTTTAAAAGACTTACTTTTACTTTCACTCTTTTTCTTCTCTTTTATCCTACATTTATAATTGCCACTATTCTTAGCATTATGTTTATGGTCATAATCCTCATTACTCTTACTCTTACTCTTACTCTTACTTTCACTTTTCCCATTCCTTAAAACAATACATTCTCTGCTTCTCCCTCTATTGCTCGTTTGGGGATAACTTGGCCCGGAAGAAGCATCGGAAGCCATTGAATCGTCGCTGTCTTTGTTGTTTTCGTACTCGTTGACATGCTTTCTTTGATCGTTTCCGGTGATATGCCCTTCATAGTACACCTCATCAGTTTCCTCTTGCTCGTCATCCTCCATAGGTGAAGAAATATACGTAGTCCAGCCGGATTCGCTACTGCTGCATTCTTCTCTCTCCATGGACAACTCAAGAACCCTAGTTTCGAATGAGAGAGAGAGTGTTTGTGAGAATTTTTGTTTTGTCGAGTCGTAGCATTTGCTTGTGTAGTGGACCATATATATAAATATATAATTGCATGTGCGTGGAAAAAGATCCTTGTGTTTTCATTAATTTAATGTGCTAAGGACAGCTTATATCTAAAGTATAAAGTTACATCCGACATGATTCGAACAAGAATAGCTGTTTTTATGAAAAAAGGTTTTGTCTTTTTGTAAGTTATGATTTATGTGTAGTCTTAGTCTTCTCTTGATAGTGTGACCATGTTGAATAATACATTTTGATTAATATAAATAATGGATTTCTGTTAGAGAGAGCGAAGTGGTTTAAGTTCACATTGTGGCATGAGGGGAATGTTTCTATACACTAAGGATTCTCTGTAACGATACCAAACACGCATGCATCTTTGTAGATATTGGATGTTTGATTCACATCAAGCCATGTTAGAGAACATGTCAGGATCATGCCTCCATTTCATTATCCTCATCATTTTGCAACATATAAATTATTTGGTACACTTATCATATAGGCTCTCAGTCGTATTAGTGGAAAATGTGTTGTTAACACTTTTTCAAAACACAAAGTGGCGAATTTATAAAGACAATACCATATACCGCTTATTTCCAAAAACTATACTAAGTACTTTAAAACTAGATCTTTGGGACACCATGGTGATCTTATCTAAAGTCATATTCTATATGCTTTCTAATTATCAAAATAAGGTTTGCTCCTCATGGAGAACATTGGGTTATCTAAATTCATAGTAGAAGTCGTCGATACTAGACATAATAAAACTCAGGTTAACTGGCACCAATTAGGCCCATGTAATATAAGCTGGCCCAATAGTAAGTACTTCGGGATTTTTGTGGATATCTTCAACTAGTAAAATATTGAAAGGAAAGAAAGTAGGTGCGATTAAGCAAGCAGGAAGAAACGAAGTAAACTAGTGTGTAAGCAATAAAGAAATCACAAAACGATAAAGCAATCAAAAGAAACAATTGGAGCAAAGTGATTTATCTAAGAGAATGAACTAAAAATTAATGCAAGTTGTTAAACTAAGCACTATAATTCCGTAGTATTTATTAAATTCGTTAATCACCTGAATTTTATACTCTACAAAATAAATGATCAATGTAAATTATGTCCATTGAAACTTAAACTCTCGCAAAACTACAAAAAAAGATACTCTATGTTTCGTATGTAAATTTTTTTAATTGATGGATAATTATGCTATTACAAACTATGAGAAATATTTTACACGATTCTACAGCCGACAATTCTATCTGTTTTATGGGATTCATACCTGACTGCATTATTTGAGCCGTCCTATGAGATCCACTCTAACTGTACTTCTTGCGCTATGCTGCAGATCTCTTGTAAATCTTTTTCCATTAATTCGTATAATCCCGTCCTTTGTAGGGACTAAAACTCAAATTTCATAGTGTAGAAACATTAATGAATCCTTAGTCAAACCACTGGACCAAACGAGCTTCTTCTATTTCATACGTAAATTTATGAAACAAAATCTTGTATTGAATTGATAAATAAATATTTGTTTGATTGGTTAAACATATAGAGAAAAATTGGAAAAAAATATTGTACCAATTACATATCCGCTAAATCCATTATCGCTCTCTACGTGGAACTAGAATGGTGAACATATATAGTCAGCACATCGTTTTTATATTTTTGTGATTTCTTTACACGTGATCATGCGAAGATGGATATTGTGTGAGTTTGCATAAACTCTCCCACTAATTTATCTTTTACTTGCAATCAGATTCAAGTGGTGGAGCTATTTAATTTTCCTAAATAGTAGAAAAGTAACATGCACTTCTATATCACCTTTGATTGGTGGTAGTGGTAGACAATGTGAAGTTGTAGTTGTCACTACTTTATAGTTATTCTTATTCTAAGTGGATGCATGTTTCATCTGATATGGTTTGTGGGGGTTGAAATTCTATACAGTTTAGATTGGTTTACTCATACTCGAGTACTCGAAGTTCACAATAATTGACCAATTTTGATAATTTCAACTTTTGTCAAATTTATAATGATTGGAGATCAAAATTTTACTTTTAGTGTTATATATTGTCGGCTTGGCCTTTCAAACCGAACTCAAATTTGTCCATGTCCTTCCTAAGTATTAATATAAATAATGATTATTGATTTGTATTTTGTTCAACCATTATTAGCTAGTAGATTTCAACATTTTAAACATGTAGTTCTACAACGTCACTATTTAGAGTTAGAGATCTGTCGGTCCTTCTATTGTTTTGAATTTGTTGAACTAAAGAGCTCGATTTATCAAACAATAAGATTTTTTGAACATTTTTTTAAATTTTTTTTTAACATATTTCCAACTGATTCACTTTTTTCTTAAACATCAATCGTATTTTAACAAGAGCTAGTGTGCCATACGCCGGGAGCTTCTAGGACAGGTGGTCTGCGTACCACGTCAATCTCCCAGGCATCTCGGGTTCGACCTACGCCTCCCATTGTGGTCAAGTAATAAGTTGACAAAAAAAAAGTATGACATATATGAATAAAAACACCAACATAATAGAACATAGTAGAGCGGCTCTAAATTCTAACAAAGCGAGCCAAGTGGTCGGCTTTTGAGTTGAAACTTCTAAAACAAATTAACCATATATATATAAGAACTAAAAAAAGTACTATTATGGTCGATCGATCATCATGGTAACACCCAAAACCGGTCCATTTAAATTTTTAAAGAAAAGTGAGTTTTCTATAGACCATTAAAAAAATCCTAAGACTTTCATTCTCTTCTTCTTATAAAAGCAAACTTCCATCCTCTTATCTCTCATCAGAAACCTAGAATCAAAGCTCTGCAGAGAAACCTCGAAACCAGGAAGCCCTAGCCATTGACTCTCTCTCTCTTCTCTCTCTCCCCGCGATCGCTTTCTCTCCCGGCCGACTCTCTCTCTCCTCGCCGTGAGCAAGCGCAAGTGGTGGGGATGGCTGTGTGGTGATGTTGTTCCCGGATCACATCTCTTATATATTGTTTCCAGATCCGGATCCAGATCTCTTCTCATGCTCTTTTATATTGTTGAATGAGAAGCTACGGTTGATTAGATCCTGATTGATGTTAGGTTGATTAGATCATGATGAAATTCTAGGATGATAGCTGAACAATACATATTGCATAAGAACGCTCACACTGTTAACGACTTCAATGGACTGCCTTGCGATGATGTGGTTGTGTGATGTGATTCTCTGATCTGATTGTTTGACTTGTGTGTTTGTTAAAGCTAGGATGTATAGAAAGAATTACACCCAGGATCATAAAATATTGTTAACCAGTCTGGTTATATGTCCGGTCATATGAATGATAAGACCTATGTGAATGGTTGTTTAATGAATTGAGTGTGACATCGAGAATGGGTGTCTCAAAAAAGGAAAGAATGAATGAGTCTAAGGAAAGAGGAAAAACGAAATGAAAGGAAAAAGGAAAGAAAGAAGGAAATGGAAAGATGAATGAATGAATGAAATGTAAACCATCCGAAAAGGGTAGGTAGACAGGAAACGCAGGACCGTACCGTTCAAAAATGGTGGATTAAGTTAGAGGCGCCGTTAAGATTGAGTCACACCGAGTCTTGGCAGGAAAGAATCGTAATACACTGCAGGGGCGGACCGCATCCAAGAAACCGAATGTTGAGCATATCAGGGCAGGCAGCTCCATAGGGATGCAACAAGAAAGGGGTGGTATGGACCTCTCTAGCTGTGTAGGTCCTAGAGTTCTAGGATGATTGAAGTCTTAAATCGAATTATGTGAACTGAGTGATGACAAAGACCATGCAATGCTTGATTACGTGAAATGAAAATGTTGCAGCTAGATATGTAAGTTGAATTAAATTGAGTGTAGTGACTAATCGGTTTTCGTTTCGTATTGAGCCTTATGTGGTAGACTGGTCTAGAATCGCTTCACTGAGTATTCTTTACTCGCTTTTATTTTCCCTTTCGCAGAACCGTAAGTAGAAGTGTTGATTGTACTGAAGAAAATGCATCTTGAGTTCTTGAGAGCAATAATGGGACACAAGGAAATGTTGAATATGAAGACATGTGTATTCTTAACCCCGTGCTCGGGAACCCATGTTAGAAATGGGGGAGCCGGGTGTTACAATCATCATCACTATGTTTTAGCAATATGTCATGAAGGCCGTATTAAGAACATGCTGATGGGTAATACATCTAATATATTAATTTAAGATCATATTATATCTACCATTATCATAGTAAGACGGTCTTACTATGATAATGGTAGATATAATATGATCTTAAATTAATATATTAGATGTATTACCCATCAGCATGTTCTTAATACGGCCTTCATGACATATTGCTAAGACCACTTAAAAGATTAGTTAATATGACATATTTGATTATTTACATTAATAATAAACCAAGTATAAAATTGATTTTTTATTATAACAAAATATATTGAGAAATAATCTAACAAAATCTTAATTAAAAATTTAAATGTTTTTATAAAATAACATATTAATTAATTTCGTAATCAGTAATATAATATTGTTATAAATCAATGTTAGCTAAAATTTTATTATAAAACAAGAAAACAAAACTTATACACTATTTTTTATAAATTCTATAATTATATTTTGTTATAAAAAATAGTAGTGCTATATGAATTAAATATGAAAAAATATATTAAATAGGTAAATTAACAAATTTTATTTTTGTAAAATTGTTTCATTTAAATAAATTATCCCTAATCAATAAAATAGGTTAAAATTCGTAAGCTATATAATATTTTTATAATAAAATAAATTTATTAACATCAGTTAAAGTTTTATATCTACAACTATATACTATATTTTTTTAATTATGAAACTCTCAACAATATATTGGTTAAAATGTTTATATACAAAAATATAATAGTATATAAGAACCTTTAGTTCATATACTATTTAAAAAAATATGTTATTAGAAAACTATGAAATTTAAGTAATCATTTAAAATATTAATGACAAATCAAAATTTAATTATTATTTTAAATTATAGCAAAATCTGTTGAGAAAAATTTATAAAATATTACCAAAAATTCAAATATTTTTGTAAAATAACTTATTAATGTAGTAACAAAAACAAATTCAAAATTCATGTAATTTTCCAAACTAAAAAATAGTAGTGTATTTTTTCAAAGTTTTCTTGACAAAATATACAATTTTAAAATTAATTATTCAGACTCAAAATGATAAATTTCAAATTTTACAAAAGATAAAATCATAGTTAATAAAGAATAACTTTTTGAAATACATTATGAAAAAACAAACTATATATGTTGTAAAAATTAAAGCATTAATATTTTGAAATCTTAAATAAAAATAAAAAGAAAACTTAATATCCTAACATCACAAAAATATCATATATATCAATAAAATTTACTATAATAATATGATAGATTCTACTGCGTATAAAATTTAATAAAAGAATAAGGCTATATTATTTAAACAAAACAGTTTTTTACTTATAAATCCCGTAAAATGCTAAAATAATATATGTTAAAGTATATTTTTTAAACATAACATGTAAATATAAATAATCTTAAACATTCTTTTCTGTAATATAAATAAATAAAATTTTAAAAATGTATTATAGGAAAATGTATAAACTGAAGAAAAAAACATATTTTGAAAGAGGTTATCTATTTGATTATTTCATATTGTTATTTTATTGTACCTAAGTCGAGAGTATATTAGTAAGAAATAAAAATTAATAACAAAGTAAAATGTATTAAACAAATCATTATATATTAATAATGGCGAATAAGAAATATAAACAATAATATTATAGACTTACACAATATATAATACTAAAATAGAATATAATATTTGTAATAATATTAAATACATTTTAAAAAAAAATATCCGTACGGATGTTCGGGTTAAAATCTAGTTTAATTACTTAGACCATGTCCAATAGTAATACTCCCACATGAGTCCTTAATCATATTTTAAGCATATAATTTTTTTTTTTCATTAGTTAAGGATTCGGATCTAAAATACTCGTCCAATGGTGATCCTGAAGAATGAGTCCTTAAGAATAAAATAATATTTTTTGTAAAAAAAATTAAAATTGAAATTTTATAAATTGCATTATTAAAAAAAAAGATACAATGATTTAATAATATTCCAAAGAGAACTAATTATTAATCTTGATTACCAAATTTATTCCAAATGTTTTCGATCAAATCATTCTTCAATCGATCATGAGTTTGCCTATCACGAAGATCATTGCGGTCGGGAAATGTATCATTGAACAATGTAGGAATTTCGTTTAGGACCTCCGAGGTTCTGGAAGATTCTCCTTCTTGAAAATCTGAAATATTAACCCGGTTTGTATAACCATCTCGTTCATCTTCAACTATCATATTGTGTAGTATGATACATGCTCTCATAATCTTCCCTATCTTCTCTCTGTCCAATGTACGAACCGGGTTTTTCACTATCGCAAACCGAGCTTGCAATACTCCAAATGCCCGCTCGACATCTTTTCGGGCTGCTTCTTGCCATTTAGCAAATGACGCTTGTTTGGGACATTGAGGGAGTGTGATAGATTGGATAAATGTTGACCACTTTGGATATATACCGTCCGTGAGATAGTATGCCAACTTATACATGTGTCCGTTGACCATGTACCTTACCCTCGGAGCTCGACCTTCTAAGATATCGTCAAAAACAGGAGACCGATCGAGGACATTAATATCGTTTAAGGTACCTGGAAGACCGAAGAAAGCGTGTCATATCCAAAGATCTTGTGAAGCTACAGCCTCTAAAACAATCGTCGGTTTTCCGGATCCACGTGTGTATTGTCCTTTCCAAGCGGTTGGGCAGTTTTTCCACTCCCAATGCATACAGTCAATGCTCCCGACCATCCCTGGAAAACCGCGTTGCTCTCCAATATAGAGTAGTCGTTGAAGATCCTCCTTTGTGGGTCGTCGTAGATACTCATTACCAAATAAGTGTATAACTGCGTCAGTGAAATGATGTAAACAAGAGTGTGCTGTAGTGTCCGCAAGTCGGAGATATTCGTCAACCGAGTCAGCCGCTGTACCATAAGCAAGCAGACGAATAGCCGCCGTACACTTTTGAAGTGATGATAGACCCCACCTCCCGGTTGCATCTTTTCTCTGCTGAAAGAATATAAAGTTCTGCTTGAGGGCTCTGACAATACGCAGGAATAAATTCTTTTTCATGCGGAAACGTCTTCTAAATATTTGTGCCGAGTATGTCGGGTCTTCACTGAAGTAGTCATTCCATAACTGATCATCTCCTCCTTCCCGGTCTCGTTCAATATAAGCACGGTTCGCCTCATCATCGGGTTGGTCCTCCACTATGTCATTGTAGTAATCTTCAACGATTTCATCAACAAGTTCGTCTATTCTTTCGTCTAGACCATCGGATGAAGATGTTGACATTTTAAGAAGTCCTAATATGTTAAATATAGAAAACTTTAATTTTGAACTTTTTTGAATAAAATTTATCATATTTGGAATATTATAAAACTTTAATTTTGAACCTTTCATCAACAAATTTTTGTCATGTTAACAATATTATAAAACTTTAATTTTGAACCTTTCATCAACAAATTTTTGTCATATTAACAATATTATAAAACTTTAATTTTGAACCTTTCATCAACAAATTTTTGTCATATTAGGAATATTATTGAACTTTAATTTTTAACTATTTTTTTAAAAAAATTGTCATATTAGGATTATTATAGAACTTTAATTTTGAGCTGTTATTTAAAAAACTAGTCATATTACTAAAAAAAAAAAAGTTTTGATGGTTTGTGATTTTACTAACCGGTTTGACGATGAAGATCTCAGCACCAAAAGAACAAGTGTCTTGTACGATGTAACCTTCACGTGGAATGTTGAAAGAGGAATCAAATGTGCATATCTAAAACAAGATTATTAACAAGATTATTAACAAAGATTGATCAAAGAGATATGTAAACAAGATTACTAACAAGATTGTTTACAAAATTATGTTAACAAGATTATTAACAGTTATATTCTTTCAGCAGAGATTGTTTACAAGATTGTTTACAAGATTATTAACAAGATTATGTAAACAAGATTATGTAAACAAGATTATATATAACATAAGTTTTGATACAAAGAGAAGCTTACATATGATCCGAGGAAATGTTACATATGATCCGAGGAAAACAATGAGAGTACTTTAGAAACTCTCTGAAAACATGAACTTGACTCTCAAGAGGAAACAAGTTTATACTACACTGCAAAGACTACAACTACTACTTATAATACATATGCTAGAGAGAGTGACCCGTGACTCATACAACTACACCCGTGATTCCTACTCCATCACCCGTGAATCCTACTCCATCACCTGTGATTCCTACTCCATCAGATAAAGACCAAATGCACCCGTGACTCCTTCCCACATGCGAACCTGTAAAAACAGAGTGACAAGAGTTAGTACCGTGTCATAACCATTAAAAAACAATCAGTACACAAACAGTTCTACCTCAAAAGCAAGATTGAAAATAGATCATATCATTTCGGACATTAGTTTGAGCATGAGACTGTTTTCCATATCTGAGAGAGGTTCTTTCTTAGCTAGTAAACGATCAAGAAGCTAAGAAAGAAGCTAAGAAAGAACTCTACTATACGCTTCCAGAAAGAAGTGGACTTCTGCTCGTTGCTCATCACAGGGTCCTTACTGGTGTTAAGCCAAGCACCAATAAGGATTTTATCCTCTCTGGGAGTCCATTTTCTCCTCTCAGGACCTGAGGCATTTGGATTCACACCAGACTTTGCCCGAACGTCCGGAGAAGAGCTCACAGGAGACTTAGCAGGAACGTCGGGAGCACTCATGAAAGGAGAGTCATCAGGACCTTGACTACCGAACCAAAAAGGTTCTGGTGAATCAAGGTCAACTGGAATTTGACTAAAGAGAAGATTACTAAAATTTTTTTGGTTAGCCATTGTTTTAATTGTTTCTCTGTGACACTCTACTAGTGACACAGAGGGCTTGAGTAAGCCTTCTACTCGATTAATAGCAATCAGATCAGAGCAGTTGAGAAGGTGGAAAGCAAATGAGTTCACTGTTCATTAACTACTCGACTAATTAAAAGCACATCAAATCAAACCTAAATTACTACAACTACTTTCTTTCCTTCCGGTTTCGAATCTAAATAACTACAACTACTTTCTTTCCAAGCAAATCAAAACCTAACAAACATTTAATTTTCCTTCCGGTTTCGAAACTACATTACTACAACTACTAATAAAATAATTACCTCGTTAAAGAAACAAAGCACGTACGCCCCAATCCTTTGAATCCTTTCCAAGTATTCCTGAAAAATAAATAAGTAAACAATCAACTTTCACACACTTTCAATATTTGTAATACATATGAGAGATGAAAAAATAAAAGGAAGTAACTCACCTAGCACAATAAGCAACACCAACCCTAAGACTAAGCTGAAGACCATTAGCTTAACTCCTGATTTCTTCTTTGTGAACTCGGAAACTTGCTTCTCAAGACGGAGTAACTTCTGCTCACGTTGATTCGCTTCACCCTTAACCGCATTAAGCTCCCTCTGAAACTCTCTCAGCTCCTCCTCCACCGCCACGTCCCACCATTTCCAGACGTGGCAGTCTCTATCATCGGCATTGGGGCACGTTATGTAACGTCGGTATGGATCTTTTGGCGTTTGGGAGTATCCGTGAACTGGCTCTGAACCACAGTAGCATGTCCTTGGGATGCCATCATCACCCTCTGCTGATGGTTCCCAGTCACTGGCTTCTGCATTCCACCGAGTAATCTCAGCTTCAGCCGCGTACATCTCACATTCGGCTTCAAGGAGGGAGGTTAAGTCTGGAGAGTGTGAGGATGAAGAAGGCTGGCTGTAACTGTATCGTCCCATTATCGTTTATCTGCAACCAAAACAAGTAAACACTTAGTTAAGGACCAATTAAATCAACAGCAAATAAAGAGTAAGAACAACGTTAATCAATTACGTATGTTAAAGAACAACAGCAAACAATGTTAAATAATCAAAAGCACATGAACGAGAAGGTAGCAAACCAACGACAAGAAACAAATTTTAAGAAGAAAACAGTTAAGAAACGACAATCGCTTAAGAAACAAACCCGATACGGTTTCAATCCGTATAACACACAGAGAAGAGATCCGAGACCGATACAAACCATAAACGTTTGGAAACCCTATCTAAACCCCCAAAGAATCCCTAAATCGATTTTGCCCCAAATATTTTTGAAACCCTAATTTGAAAATTTTCTCAAATCTGTCGGAATCCGAGAACCAAACCCTTAATACAGAACAAACAAGATGGAGAGTGATCTATAATCGATAAATCTACGAGTTAAAGCTTTGGTTTACCTTACACGAGCCGAGGAAGAGAGATCGAGCAGAATCGTCTAGAAATTGCCTTTATGTCGAGGAGGAGTTTTTTTTTCGGTTTGGCTCGAGAATGATTTTTTTTTTCGACCCTACACAAACCAAAGATAAATTCGACCCACTCACCACGTGACACGTGGCTAAGGATTGAATCCTTAAGTCCGCTGCGACGGACCAATCCTTCGTCGATTTAACGCTAATATTAGTATTTAATTACAATTATGCTTAAGGATTTCTTTTATGGACCGGGTGAAATCCACCGTTGGACATGGTCTTATAAGAGAGCCTCTATAGCCTTTTGTTCTTTGATTATTACGAGATAATAACGTGAGTTCCCTGACGAGCCCGATGATCCTCGTCCCTGGTTCATGAGAACGAGTTTAGATACTCTAAAATTCCTCATATTCTAGCTTCAACTACACTTGGCAGGACAGACTTGCGGCAGAGTTTGAGCATATATGTATACCAATTGGCATCTCATACGAGTCATATGACCACGTCTAGTCATCAAGATGAGAACAAAAAAATCGCTTCTTATAAATTAAACGATTTCTTACATATATATATATATATATATATAGAGAGAGAGAGAGAGATCCGCTATATGCATATTTAGTCAAGGCAAACGGGAAGATTATTGATCAAATTCAAGTTTTTTTCTTCAAAAAAGGTTTTTTCTTTCTTGGGCAAACGATTATATTAAGGATAAGAAACAAAACCAAATTATATACCGGTTGTAAAAACTATACTGATTTCCATTTAATAAATATAAAATACATTTACGTTCCAATAAAAAAATATAATGTACACTATGGAAACAAAACTCATCAGCAAAAATATCAAAGTGTACTATAAATTACGGAAACACATTGATCAATTTTACTCTTGATTCGGTTCCACAAATTTGTTTTATTTATTTTCTTACGTTTGAGGTTTGATGCTATATAACTATATATATTTGATGTACCGAAGACGACGTCGCCACGGTAGATAAGCCTATCAATTTTCTAGCAGTTTTCTGATTATTACTAAATAGTAAATACTAAACATTTTTGTTGACCACGAAAAAAGGTAACAACATTTGCATGTATTTATCTCTTTTTTTTTTTTGCATATAGCCTTAAAAAAATATTTTGCATGTACCCGTTTTAAGAAAAGAAGAAACATATTGCATGTACTGTGTTTCAATTTACAAAATCTGTAAAACATGTAAGAAGCATTAAAGTTACTGGGATGGCGACATCGACATGACATATTAACAGTAAAATCGACATTTGTAGTTAGCAACAGAGAAAAGGAATATCTGAACGCACAAGGAATCTTCCTTCATTTTGAACTTTTAAAAACAATGTCGTAGTGCGATCAAAGGGCATCCCGGTAAGCAAATATTTAAATAAAAAAGGAATTTCCTACAAATTTTCCTCTATAAATTCTTCAATACCCAAAACTAAAGTTTTCATAGTTGAACTTACAACAATACAAGTGAGAAAAACAGTAATAAGAACAAAGAAAAATGAGGGCGACACCAAAAGTAGAACTATGGAAGTCACCAATACCATACCTCTTTGGTGGTTTGTTTTTGCTTATTTTGCTTATAGCTTTAGCATTACTCTCATTGGTCTGCACAAACAAAAAGACTCCTTCGTCTTCATCTTCTTCTAATGACACCAATCCTGTGGGCGAAGAGGACGACACCGGAGACAACAAATCTAAGATTATTATGGTAGAGTACTTACCTAAGATCGTAGTGATTTTGGCCGGAGAGGATAAACCTAGTTGCTTGGCTGTTCCGGTGATCCCTCCACCGTCTTCCATTTATCCTTGTAACTGCGGCAATGTTACTGTCGTCTCAACCTAACTCAGTTACGTCTCTTTTTTCTTTTGCCAGAACAAAGAATAAGAGATTTCAACTTTTGTAATAATCATCGGCAATTTTGTAGTAGTCGACTGTTTTTGATGGGTGGTAGACTGGTAGTCTGGTAGTATAGATAAAGTTTTGTTTAATGCTTTCTTATGAACTGCAAAAGTTTTGTTTAATCTTGAGATTACTATCGAATATATTTGGAATAGCCTATGAATTATATATCTCTTTAATACGATGTTAAAACTTTAGAATATGTACTTTGTCTTTTTATGGTTTTAAGATCTTTACTACAACGTATGACCATATGTTCGGTTCGAAAATTGCAAATGACTTATACGGTGCCAATTATCAGTGATGATCGTTTTAGTCTGCGACTTCTCCGACAATGTTGTTCATCAGCAATAATGGCAAGCAACAACACTATGGGCTAGTAGAAAGCTACTAATTACATCTTCTTCTTTTTAGCAAGTAATTACAGACCATGGTTTAATGGTAGTGGACCTATTGGCTAAATAACAGTAAAATAATATTATAAATGATAAAAAGGCAAGCTTTTTGCTTTGATGTGGCATTTTTGTTAAGAAAATATAATAATGCATTTGATAACTTTCACATTGATTGGCGTCTATTGGTGGACGCCGCGGCCTGAAAACGCAAAGAGTTGGACGGTCCAAAGTGGATATTACTTTTGCTTTTGTGTGGCTATTAAGTGGTCGCCACTCTTTTCTCAAGTGCACTTTAATTATGCTGCTTAGGCAGATAGGTTTTTATTAAATTATGTAACTGTTGGTATTGGTAACTATAAAACTGTATATAGTGAAAATATACACGCTCTTTCTTTTTCTGAAACACAAGAACTATATTTATTTATTTATTTAAAATAATAACATTACTAATAATATCAACTTTATACTCCCTCTGTTTCATTTTAATTGTCATTCTAGGTTTATGCATACGGATTAAGAAAACATATGATTTTGTATATTTTCAAAACAAAAATATAATTATCTATACACCTAACCATTTTTCACCCAATAGAAAAGTTAAATTGAAGAATTTTATTAATAAATTTTGTATTGAAACTCTAAAACGACACTTATTTTGAAACAATTTTTTTTTCCTACAACGAAAACTAAATCGAAACGGAGAGAGTATGAGTTAACCAATCAGAAATAATGGAGTAAATTATTATTAATCAACCTATTTTCAGTAAAATTAAAGTTCTCTTAAAAATATATACACACCTTATATTTTGAAAAATCAGTTTTTTGTAAGACATTTTATAGGGGACGGAAGGAGTAATATATAAGTTGCTACTTTCAAAACATTACAGAGTTGATTAGGTTAGACTTAGTCCAAAAGACAAGTGGGTTACCGCGACTTAACCTTTTAAAAGTTTTTCAAAGCCATCAAACTGTTGATGGTTATATTTTGATACCAGGAGCTGGTCGTGACAATATATAATATACAAAAGAAACTGTAGGCCTGCCCCTGAACTAAAAATAAAAAGAAAGGGATGAAGCATAAAGGTTAAAGAAATGAACGAAGCTTAAAGGTTTAGAACTCTGCACAAACTATTCTTCACACCAGCTGGCTTTTGTAAGCAAATGATGAGCTTTTTCTCAAAACAGCCCGTCAAAATATTTATGGTCTTTGAATGGTTTATCTATATACAGCTACTGTCGATAATGGTATCTATGTATGTTTTCCCTACCAAATGTTTTTTTATCATTTTTGAATTAATATTTAAATAACCGTGACTTACACGAAGCCGACAAAGATACAAAACCTTTTTGGAGCCATAAGCCGGTGCGGTAAACCTTACCAACCAGTGCCAAAACTAAACATAACAAAGATTACACCATTTAAACTAAAACAAGAAAGGGAGAGATCACTAAGGCTTCTGAAACATACAACCCGTGAGCAGAAGTGTGAAGGACAACGAGTAGAGAAGCTGGAATAAACGAGAAAGCATTGACAATCGATTTATTGAGATGCCATAAAAGCTCCAAGATAAGTTCCACAAAATAACTACGAGCAACCATCACCCAAGAACAAGCTTCATTTGAAGAAAGCCACGAGATAACGGCTCTCCATCCGAGCAGCTAACGAAGAACACGGTTGACAATCAACTACTCAAGACCGAATGCAATTGAGCTAAGGCTCCACAATCCCTTACCAAGAAATCCCTACCACTTGTTCATTCAATTCTTTTTATCGTTGTTTTTCTTTATGCTACTATCTTGCTTTTATCTATTTACAAGAGCAAAAGCATAACCTACATACCAAAAACATTCCTAATTATTCCAAGTGCGGTAAAAAAATCAATTCCTCGATAAAAATAGCTATGTATGATATGGACAGTGGCGGAGGCACAACTAGATTTTATTTGGGTCATAATTAATTAATTATAGGTAAAAAAGACATGCATATAAGATTTGAAACTTACATGGGCCAAAAAATAAAATTTAACCATCTCATACAACAATGAAACTAAGTCCGAATTTTATAAGGAAAAACTATACCACAAACTTGATAACATTTTTAGATTTATCTTTAAAGGATGATTATTTTTTATAAATACCTTAAATTGGTGAGGAAAAAGACTAAACTGATCCTCCCAAATTCCTTATAAAGTTTAAAAATTATTGATTGAAATTTATAAACACAATCACACTCTTTAAATACTAAACCCTAAACAATAGTCATTAAACTATAAACTCAAATGTTAATATATTTTTTATTCAAAGATCAAAAGGTAAAGATGAACTGGAGACATAGGATTTTTTCTTCATCTCTTTGTTCCTCCGTCGTCGCCGCGTTTTTTAGGCGGTTGCTGGAGCCCTTTCATGTGTCATTATTTCTGACTCTTCTCATTATCTCTCTCCTCTCTCTCTCTTTTACTTTATTTTGTGGAGTAAGTGTGTTCTTCCAAAACTCGCTGGTTCAGATCTGAGGGTCTCAGTTTAGATCTGGACTGTGTTTGATGTTATCAGTGTTGCTAATTTCGGTTCGCTGCTTGTTGTGTCCGGTGGTTTTTTCCTTGCTTTGGTGGAGTTATCTTAGAGTTTGTGGTGTGTGAGGCATCAAGTTGTCTCTCATCGGGTTCTCTCTCCCAGTGTGGTGAGAATTTTGAGAGTTGATGACTCCTAAGACTCCTATTGGAGTGACGGTTATGTCTTTAATTTCTGGCTCCTTGTAGAGCCACGGTTTTGTCGATTTTGTCGATTATTTCAATCTTCCACGATTGTTTCGCTGGCATATTATTTTTCCTATCCATTTAATAAGTCAATGGTTACTGTTACGCACAAATTGATCTTTTTGAGTTAGATCTCTAAAAACTGAGTTCTTTTCAAACCGTTATTGTGGTTAAAAAAAGAGATATGCAGTTTCAAGGGATCATATCATCTTTGAAGCCTTTTTAGTTCATGCTCGAGATGCTATCTTCTACCTGACACATTACCCTCACTAGCAAAATAGAGTGGAAGCGATAAGGTGCTACTCAATCAATCCAATATTGGTTGTTCAAACATACATTGCTGAGGAAAATCAAGTGGCCATAAAAATTGCAACTACTTTTACCAGAGACCACAGATCATTGTCATACTTAGATGGTCCCTTAGCTGTAACAACTACTTAGTGAAAACGCTGATCAATACTTTCAGATCTAGTACAAAAAGTTGTATGTTGGTTGATACTATATTAGTCCTTCGCAGGTTATATTTATATACGGTTTTGAGCTCTTTATGTCAGTAACCGGTGATTTTATTTTAGTTTATTTATTCTTTTAGAAGCTTTTTGGAAGAACTTTGCATTTTTGTGGTTTGAAACTAAACAGTGTTAAAATTTTGAGTTAATTTGGTCAAAACCCATAAAAGATCGACAAATTAAGTAAATACACACAACATTGTTTTCTAGGGGGCTGGCGTATTCTTCGAGTGAAAGTAGATTACCATAGTAACCCTATACTATATTCCCGCAGAAATTAGTGAGGTCATAAGTATTAGTTAAGATATACTAAATATTTTTTATTTTTCTGGTAAAATATTTACTACTTCTCTCCTCCCTCCCCTTTTTCTCTCTAACCTCTCTCTAGAAGCGCAGCCCCTTTTTCCGGTCAGATCTCGCCCCCTCCGGTCGCCGGTGTTCTAGCATTGGTACTGGTTCCGTGAGGGTCCCTTCATTTTCTTTCTTTCTTGTTCATGGCCGGAGCTTCATCTTGAGTTTTAGGGTCTTTCGCTGGCCTGATGAGGTGGTGCTTGTTTGCTGTCGAAGTTTCCAGTTTGTCCAGGTGGTGGTTTTGCGGCGGTGGTCATGCATGTCCGGATCTTTAGAGAACGAGATCCGGTTCTAAGATTCGTCTTGACTGCGCAGTCTCAATCCCTTCCTTACGACCTCTTGGAGTTCTGAGTGTTCGACCGATGGTGAAGGGGAAAGCGATGAGTCGTTATGGTGGGGAGGGCTTGTTGGTGCTTGAGCTGCTGGGATCGATGAGTAAGCTCATGTTCGAGGACAATGGGTGGGTCTTGAAATGGATCTCCGGCAGCGGCTGGATTGTATACTGAACATATTAGCCGGATACCGAAGAGTATGTTAGATATAAGTACAATATTAACCGGATATAAGTTAAACAAATAGGAGAAAATGTATAATGAATATATTAGCCAGATATAGTTACAATATAATCACTCTATTGTTTTATTTTCAGGTTAACAAACAGACCGGCGGATATAGTTACAATAATACTCGGCTAACTCCGATGATAGAATTTATGTTCAATTATAATAAGTTTTTGCAATGGGATACTTTTCTATTTGACTATGTAAACTGAAATATAGCCGGCCAAGTACTAAGTTGGCTATGTCTTGGGCAATATTTTAGTTGGCCAGCTACAATATGCTAGCTGGATATATTATTCATCATTAACAACAGTTCTATAAGGGACATGCTATTAATCAAATTTAATTGATAACTCGTTGATTAGATTATCAACCGTAAACAAAGATGACTATCTTCACAAATTTATAAGTGTAAGACATGCAGTAGCTGTCATTAGTGATCCTATACATGGATAACACATGTTTTTAGCCGGTTATCCATAATAGTGACAAGTTACAAGTACACTTATGGTTGTGTCCACAATAGTTGTTTGGCATGATATAAAGTTGATTAACAACCAAATACATATGGTTAAGCACCTACAAATTAATTTAACTTTGTGTTTTAAAAAAATACAGCTGTTGACATAAGCAATATAATGATGATTGTCATAAAAGACATTCGAAAGTTTTAGCCCACATTATGTGTTTGCCTGACTCGAAGAAAGAGCTGGTCAAATTGGTTTACAAGTTTTAGCTGACTACATTTCACATTGCCATGATATAAAATTGATTAACAAGTTTCAGCTGAGAATCTGGAAGAGGAGGCGGAAATGGAACTGGTTCCATGGGAGATGAGAATCTGAAAGTGTGATTGGTTAAACCAGTTAAGATCCGGGTATGCCAAAGCTCACCGGCGGCGAACCAGACTTGTAAGCGAAGCTTCGGAGGCGGAAGCTTATCGCTCCGCGCCTGAGTAGTCTCTGATCTAACTTCCATCTACCTCCCCGGAAGATCCGCAGCTCCATGTGATAGAATTCTCAGAAACCTAAAACTTTTTCGATCTTGAGAAGGTTCCGAAGGAAATGCAGAGATGGAATTGAATTAGATGACAAAGGCGAAATGAAATGCTCACGAAACAAAGCTTCTTCTCTCTTCCTTGGCAATGTTCTTATGAATCTTGACTGATTATTTTTTCTTTATTTTCCGTATAAATTCAAAATTTTATAATAATAAAAAATTATGAAACAAAGTGGTAACAGTGAGAAAAGTGAATCTATTTATTGTTTTCCCCCATGTAAAGAAGAAACTACAGAAATAGATATAAGAAATATTTGGGCTACATGAACTTATGATCAAATAAAAATAGGGGTATATTGGTCATAGAAATGTCGACAAAACCTAAGCAAATCCAAAATGTGTATCCACCTAATTATGATATTTTGTTTGTGTGTAGAGTGCAATTACTCTAAAATTTTTGATTAAATATATTTTTGAAAAATAATATCTGATATGTGGTATTTCAAACAATTTTATATTTTATAATTTTCTTATTTCATAGAGATCGACCTACCCCTTTCACACCTAGGTGGCTCCATATATGGATAAGTTTCATCCAATATGACGGTCTCCATTGAGTAAAAAAACTGTTTCTTCTTTGAAGAATCCTCGCAATCTAAACCGAGTTTATTAATAAATTAAAAATCTGATGTGAGCTTTTGATAAGTTATTTGGACTTCCAACTTAAAACCGCTCTGATACCATGATAATTTTTTTTGGGCTTTCAACTTATTGGCGGTAACTGAAGTGGCCCAAATTTCTTATATCTCTAGCCCTTTACATATTTTCAATATGGTCTTATCTCCAACAGATTTCATGGTTGGGCTCGAGTTGGATCATATAATCAGGAGAGGCTATCCACCATGTTACGAGCGACCTAATTAAGTATAGGATAACATCTTCAAATGACCGAATCAAGAGTAAATAAAAAGGTAATTCCATTATTATTGATAAGGAAGGGTGAATATACATTGATGAATGATTTAATTAAATATGTATCCCCCTTAGTCCCTTACAACAAAACCAGATGAAATGTTCTTACCTACTTACATAATATATTTTTCTTATAATCTACATAGAACAAATTTGTTGATCTATATTCCCCAGTTCAATTTAATGGCTCCATACATTAGGACAATTAAACTCATCTCCTCACGCATTTCCGGCGAGTAATCTCCTCTTTAGTTCCATCCTGCAATAACCAATATAAACATTGTTCAGCTAAATCCAAAATCGATGTTAACCGGACTAATGATATATGTATAAGTTAACTATGTTTTAAAGTTAATCAATTACCTGACGTCAAAATAAAATAAAATAAAATAAAATAATTAATTACCTCATGAGATGACGGTCAGTGGCTCCCGTGGCCATCATTCCCCGGTTCTCATAAGCACGTCGGACAAGATACGGTATAGCGGTTTCGACCGGTCCAAATGGCATGTACTTGCTAACATTGAACCCGGCTCTCTTTAAACCGAAGGACAATGCATCTGACATACCGTATAGCTGCGCAAACTCTATCTTCCCGTTCTCTTTATCGATATTGAGCTCACTTGCTTTCTTTGATGCAAGTCTCCCTATAATTTAAAAACATTTCTCTAATCAGCAATCTATTTAACCTAAAAGGAACGATAATTATGTGTTTAAAAATTGTGTTCAGTGGCTTACCAGAATCAGCGTTATGTGTTGCAAGAACCACACCGAAGCCCGAACCGTTTGACGCTTTCTCCATTAGGAAAGTCATGCAGTTATTGTAGCAATCGTGCGTGTTCTGAATTGTGTCGTGGACTGGTGACTTGTGCCCCAAGGAATCTGCCAGCCTAGCTTCACTAGACATATAAGCACCTCTCACCAACTTAAACCCCATAGGAACATTTTCCTTCTCGGCTTCTTGTACGGCCAAATGCAACCTCTCACCAGCGTCTCTCAAGTAGGCCTGAATCGTGTTGTAAACAATTGGTCTGTCTTTGTCCGCATTGAACAAGATCGCTGATGAGTACGCCATGTAGTCGATCGCGGGTTGGAGGATTGTGTCTTCAGCATCGACCAGCAAAGGTACGTTGGATTCTTGGCATTTCCGGCAGATGTCTTGGATCCTTACGTGGGCTGCTTCGAGCTCCCGTTCTTCTTCGGCGGTTAAGGGTTCCGGTTCTGAGTTTGTGTGGTAAAGAGGGCTTGAATCGGAGAAAACCGGAAACGATTTGAGCTTCCATGAGAGTTTGAAGTTCTTAGTCTTGTATTCCCACCGAAGCAAATCACTCACTCGTTTTAGAAGACTAATGGGACAAATCGCGGTTATCTTCACGACCACTGAGCTAAACTGTTAGGGCAAAGAGCAAAAAATAACGTGTCAATATAAAACCAAATAATAGTTAAACCGGAATAAACCGGGTCAAGGTAAAGGGAGAATATTCCTAAAGTGTAATCTACTAGCTTTCTGACGAAAGTTCTAGTCCATCTACAAGGTCAGGGAACTCGTGCGTGTAAATGTTGGCAGATAGTGATGCTTTGAGTTTATCACCGTATCTAAAAATGTATTTTTTGAAAGAAAATAAATTAAACGCAAAGTGATTTTCACAACAAAAAAACATTAAAAGAAGTAAAGAGCAAGTTGGCTGTGTATACTTGGTACTTATCAAAGGTTTTGAAAACGCGTGAGGGTAATTTAATCAATTTATTAATTTTATATGAAAATAAAGATATAAATATGCACGTCTATGTATTTATGCAAGTGTACTTTGACAGGGTACGGAGATTCGGCTGTGGAACCAACTTGCCCTAATTTGATAATTAGGGCCCCATTAAAAATTAATTGTTTTAAGTTATGGAATAATTAAACTCGAGATACGGTATGATATATTTTTCTTTTTGTCTTTTCTAATACGATTTTAAAAATGTTTATTCGGGAATATAAAAGTAAAAAAACAGAGGATTTCTAAAATGAAACAAAAAAAAATATCAATAAAGACACATGAGGATTGCTTACGTGAGATGTTGGTAACGATTTGGCAGCTTCAATGGTTCGAAGGAAATGGTGCATGTTATCATCGCAAGAGGCAGCATCATCGGCGTGTTCAACGCCGTACACAAGCATACCTTTAAGACCCGTAGCCTCGTAAACACTTCTTACGCGCTGCGCGGCTGCGTCAGCGTCTTCACCGGCGCAGAAATGGTCATAAAACGTACTTTTCACAAGTCCAAGGACCATGTCACGTGTTAACGCGGTTTCCATGAGTTTAGAACTCATGACCCACGATCCAAGATCCACCATCGGACCTATCGCCGCCGCATGCAGCACGGCGGTGGAGCGGAGAAGGTCGGAGGTGGGGACAGAGGCAAAGAGACGGGCTTGGTCGGACAGATCGATGTCATGGTGAGCTTCGTTTGGTTTTGGGTGGTGGACAGGCGGCTCTGGCGCTTGTTGTCCGAAGGAGAGTATCTCCGGGACGACGGCGGTTGAAGCGGTCACGGTGGGCTGACCCACCGGGCTCAAAGCGGAGAAACGGTAAGGACGACGGATAAAGTTTGTTCGGAGGAGACGGGCTGCCATAAAATTCAAAGATGTTCTTGATAAAACGAAAAATAAAATTGTTTTTCTTCTCTTCTGATGTTTCTTAGGCTTCTCGCTTTTATCGCTTTTCTTTTCTTCTCTCAACGCTTTGTTGTGTGATTGATGTCTCCTCCTTTGTTACTGCCACACATATTTATAGAAGAGTATAAAACTATATGCATATACATACACGTTTTACGTGTTCGATATAATAGGATTGTGATAAAATTAAATCATCTAAAATTACAACGGAATCTTTATAAAGAAAGTCAAATTCTTAAATTTAACTCAACAATATATGTTACCATAATAATTACGGACGACAGAGACAGCCAGGCACTGACTATAAGATGAGTCATTGGATAAGTATTTAATTGATATTATATGATGACTTTATTGTTTTAAAAATTGAAATAGGAAATTTCTGGAGAGACGGTGGAGGAAGATATGAAGGATGAGTGGATGGTGACTCGGATACAACGCGAGGACCTGGACTTGTTCTTTGAATCTTTGACTTTTCTATATTGGAATCTCCGGAATCTTAGTGTTATTTAATTTGAATTAATCAGTAAATATTCTCTCCTAATAAAAGTAAGTAGTTAAAAATAGATGTGAAGTTAAAAAGTTTACTTAGCACAACTTCAATTTTGATTCACCCATTATTTTCCTTTTATGCATTAACTAAATTGTAAAATACTAGTACTAGTTTATTAAAAAAAGTAGAATATACTATTTTATTTGTTAACAGGTAATTCGTTTATGCATGTGGTTTTTTAAATATCAGATTTATCTAGCCTACAAATTTCAGCAAATACATTTTTTTTTCCTTTTGTTACATGATATTCTGTATAATATCATGTTATTTGTCTGAATCTTGGAAAACATACATCTTTATGTACAGTTTTTTCTAGTCTTGCCCATAATTTTCGGTCTCTTACCAAGAAGCTTTTATAATAGCGCTTGTGAGAATTTTATATTATAGTTGATTTTCCACTGTTAATTAAATTAACTCGTTATTACTTTATTCTTCCAACCCAAACCACTTGACGCAAAAGTGAAGACGAAGAACCAACCAAAGCTAACAATAAGATACAAATATACAACCGTACCTTTTCCAAAAGTTTCAATACAGAGAATCTTTGACAGACGTAGATCTTTACAAAAACATAAGCAATGAAAACCAAGTGAGCGGGACCCATGCGTCCCCCAAAAATGGCAGTGCTACCAAGTTTTGGCAAAATGATAAAACAAAAAAAAGTAGTTTATTGAGGAATTTAAGCCGTTAGATTTTGAGAGGCGAGAAGGTGAGAGGGTCACGTGAGGAAGTAAATAGGTTAGGTAAGCCTTGGACACGAAAGTCGCCAGCTGTAGCCGCCATTTTCATTGGTCCAGCCCAACCTTTCATGCAATATTCACTTTATATTTCAAAAACATTAACTTTTTGATAAAGAAGTTATTTCAAAACAATAACGCAAAATGAAATTAAGCTCATTAAAAAAAAATTTCTTTTGTATGCTGAAATGTGTCTTTTGTTGATCCTGTAAATATGAGACTTTGATGGTCCTGCTTTTAAAAACTAGTTTGACGTGTAAATCAGACTGCATTATTGGTTTCTTGGATTATTTTTACCGGTAATAAGACTATTTTCAAAAGGATTCTATTTTTTCATCTATAATTTACACAAAAATAGAATAACTCTATTATAGTGTAACTTTTGTTCCAATGGTATTACTCGATAATAAGATTATTCTATTATATAGTGAAATATAGATGAATGTCACTTTTTCACTCCAAATATAAAATAAAATATGATAAAACGCTCTGGGAGATGGCGATAGAATAGGCGATCTAGGATTTCACGCTCTTGATGCCTTCTCACCGATGGGATCCAGGAATTGACGGCGGGGTTGTGTTAGGAAAGAGGAATCATAAAGGGCGGAGTAAAGAAATTTCATTCAGGGGATTTTCTTCAAATCTCCGATGTTGTGGATCGGGTACAGGAAATTGGTTTAAACGGATTTTTTGGAAATCAAGGACATATGCGAAATGGATCTCGATATTGGCAATTATACCGGTGAATTCGCATGATTACTCAGGTATTATTTTTGATTACTCAAGTATAAAGAATCTAATCTATTATAAAGAAAATGGAGGATTCAATAATGGATTTGATTTGATGGAGATACGGAGATTGATGATTTGCGGTGGCTTAACAGGGACTGGGGGCTTGGAGTGGTTAACAGGGAAATGGGTTCTCTGGTTGGTCTCATTAAACCAACCACAGAAAACAGAGTTAATCGTAGAAACGGACCTTAAGGGGAATCACATTTTGGCTGGAGCTGATGTAAGGAGGCTTATCTGGCACGTCGAGGAGTTCGGCGTTTTTTCTAGAATTGCATCACTGCTGCTCGTTTTTCTTAAAAATACAAATTCAAGGAGCCAAGGATCTTTGGAAGGGATATGTGGCGTGGAAAGGAGAGAGAGCTCACGTTTTTTTATTCTAGTTTTGTTAGCAAATGATCGTGTTGGTGATATTGGGTTGAGTATGTTTATGTTTTCGGGGTATTTGAGTTATAAAGGAGACGCTTTCATTTTTCTTGTGTGTATGTTACCGTTTTATATAGATTGGGGCAAGGAGATGGATGTATTTTTCAGGGTCTTTGTTGGGATATGGGAATCTTTGGATTGGAGGGTACGTAACATATACGTAAGGAATGGAATCTTCTCACCCATGTTGATAGCTCAGAGGGAGGAGTTTTCTTTTCTATTACAAGTAGTTATATTTTCTGCATTCTACGTGAAAAAAGAAAATGGCAAATATGGGTGTTTAAGGCCTCAAACAAAGAACAATAGGAGGTTCATGGAAATAGGGTATCTTTACACCCGTCAATTTGGCTTTTCGGAGCATAGTAAAAAACAATATTTTAAATGAGAGTATTAAGTTGGAATTGTCGAGGAATGGTAAGTAAGTGGACCATAAGCTATTTGAAGGAGATAAGGCATAAACATAAACCAGATTTTTTATTTTTAGCAGAAACGAAGCAAAATTCAGAGTTTGTTCAAAATTTTCAAGCACATATTGGTTATGATAATCTGGTCACAGTGGATCCAGTGGGGAAAAGTGGAGGATTAGCGCTTTTTTATAATAATGATTATGAGGTCAAGGTATTATATTCTAGTAACCGTATGATTGATGTGGAAGCGGAGATCCTTGGCAAAAATTGTTTATCTTACTTTTGTATATGGAGATCCAGTTCAAAAGATGCGAAAACAAGTGTGGGAGCGATTAACTAGATATGGACTATCGCGATCCGAGCCTTGGTTCATTAGAGGTGACCTTAATGAAATCACTGGTAATCATGAGAAAGACGGAGGATCTATACGGAGCACGGATTCGTTTATTCCTTTTAATAACATGATAAGAAATAGTGGTTTACTAGAATTTCTTGCTCGGGGAAATAAAATGTCTTGGCAAGGAAGAAGAGGAAAAGGGAAAGGGACAATGCTGGTTAAATGTCGATTAGATCGTGCTTTAGCAAATGAAGAGTGGCATACTTTATTCCCATGTTCTTTTACAGAGTATTTACGGATGGTGGCTTCGGATCATCGACCGGTGGTGGCTTATCTAGAAGATAAAATTCCCAGGAGGAAGGGACAATTTCGGTTCGATAAGAGGTGGATTGGACAAGAAGGACTTATGGAATCAATTACAATGGGTTGGCTAGACCATAGCGAAGGAGGTGTAGAAGGGGGAACGGAGAGTATAGTGGCACGCATTAGCAATTGTCGTCATGAAATTGCTAAATGGAGGAAAAATAATCCACCCTTTGGAAAGAAAAAAAATAAATGATTTACAACAAGCACTTTAGGAGGTACAAACAGATAATACTAGGTCTCAGGAGGATATTCTCGAGGTGTCAAGGAAGTTACAAGATGCATATAAGGATGAAGAAGAGTATTGGCACCAGAAAAGTAGGAATATGTGGTATTCCTCTAGGGATCTTAACACGAAGTTTTATCATGCTTTAACCAAGCAACGAAGGGTTCGTAATAGAATTGTTGGGTTACATGATGAGGATGGGACTTGGATTACAGGGGATAAGGGTGTGGAAAATGTAGCTATTGACTATTTTGACAAATTGTTTACTACCACTTCTCCATCGGATTTCAATAGTTTTCTGGCAGAGGTTACACCGGGTATTACTCCCCAGATGAATCAACGGTTGTTGAGATTAGCGACGGAAGAGGAAGTCATAGAAGCTTTGTTTATGATGCATCCAGAGAAGGCGCTCGGGCCGGATAGCATGACTGCTCTTTTTTTCCAACACTCCTGTCATATTATTAAGAATGATTTGGTAGAGATGGTGAATAATTTTTTGGTTACGGGAAAAATGGATACACGATTAAATATTACTAATATTTGTATGATTCCAAAAACGGAAAGACCCACAAGGATGACGGAATTGCGGCCAATCAGTCTTTGTAATGTAGGATATAAGATTATTTCCAAGGTTTTGTGTCAGCGACTAAAAATCTATCTTCCCTTACTTATATCTGAAACCCAATCGGCTTTCGTGGCAGGAAGGCTGATTTCCGATAATATTCTTATAGCCCAGGAAATGTTCCATGGACTACGAACAAACAAGGCATGTCAGGGAAAGTTTATGGCAATTAAAACGGATATGAGCAAAGCATATGATAGAGTAGAATGGGACTTCATCAAGGCCCTACTACAAAAACTGGGTTTTGACATCCATTGGATTAAATTGATGATGGAATGTATATCGTCGGTTCAATATAGGGTACTTCTTAATGGTCAACCATGTGGACTCATTATTCCACATAGGGGTTTACGTCAAGGGGATCTTTTATCGTCTTATTTATTCATTCTTTGCACTGAGACCTTAATTGCAAATATAAAAAGGGCAGAGAGGGGGAAACAACTGACGGGAATGAAGGTGGCAAGAGCTTGTCCATCGATATCCCATTTGCTTTTTGCAGACGACAACCTCTTTTTTTGTAAAGCCCAAAAAGAAGAGTGTCAAACTATTCTTCGGATTTTAAAGGAATATGAGGCAGTTTCGGGGTAGTTAATAAATTTTGAAAAGTGTTCAATTCAATTTGGACATAAGATTGAAGAATCAGTACGACAGGATTTAAGGGATATTTTGGGTGTTCAGAATCTTGGAGAAATGGGATCTTATCTTGGTTTGCCAGAAAATATGGGGGGTTCAAAGATCCAAGTGTTTAGCTTTGTTCAGGATCGATTAAATAATAGAGTCAATGGATGGATTTTCAAGTTCTTCACAAAAGGAGGAAAGGAAATGATCATTGAATCAGTGATTACGGCATTACCAAATCATACGATGTCATGCTATCGTTTACCTAAGGCAACTGTGAAAAAACTGACGAGTGCGGTATCACAATTTTGGTGGAGTTCAGGGGGAACCATAAGAGGCATGCATTGGAAATCATGGGACAAATTATGTTTAGATAAGGATGAAGGTGGTCTAGGGTTTAAGGACATCACTGATTTCAACACAGCGATGCTTGGTAAACAGTTATGGCG
Source organism: Brassica rapa (assembly GCF_000309985.2). Classification (NCBI taxonomy): domain Eukaryota; kingdom Viridiplantae; phylum Streptophyta; class Magnoliopsida; order Brassicales; family Brassicaceae; genus Brassica; species Brassica rapa. Next base: position 27,330,810 of record NC_024796.2, read on the forward strand.
TCTAATAGAGAAGCCAAACACATTATTCTCTCGAGTTTTCAAAGGTCGGTATTACAGGAATGCTTCACCTCTGGAACCAATTCGTTCATATTCTCCGTCATATGGCTGGTGGAGTATCGTCTCTGCTAGATCTCTGGTAAGCAAAGGACTAACCAAAAGGGTGGGATCAGGTTCTTCCATATCTGTATGGAATGATCTATGGCTCCCAACCACTCGCCCAAGACCAGCAAATAAAAATCAACATAATTTATACCCGGATCTTACAGTGGAGTCTCTCATTGACTCTACCTCACGTACTTGGAACTCACAGGCAATTCAGTTATTGGTGGATCCACAGGATGCGAAACTTATAGAAAGTTTACCACTGAGCAGGATTCAGAGGGTAGACAGAGATGGGTGGCACTTCACAAAAAATGGGAAATACACGGTCAAATCGGGTTATCAGGTAGAACGGATTTATCCAGATAGGAAGAGACCACCATTGCTGATTGGCCCCACAGTGAATGTTCTGAAGGCTTTATGTTGGAAGATAAGGTGTCCACCAAAGTTAAAACATTTTCTATGGCAATTGGTGACAGGATGTATATCAGTAAAGAAGAATTTACAGGCAAGGAGAATTCAAGGGGATCTTTGTTGTGCAAGATGTGGAGCCCATGAGGAATCAATAAACCATGTATTTTTTGAATGTCCTCCGGCACTCCAGGTCTGGGCTCTCTCGAAGATACCATCAAATCCAGATATTTTCCCAACAAGTTCTCTCTTCACAAACATGGATCATCTATTTTGGAGAGTTTTTTCGCAGCTGGAAGATCATCACTTTGCATGGATACTATGGTACATCTGGAAAGTTAGGAATAATAAAGTCTTCAGTAATTTGGATATGGATCCCATGGATACACTTAAATTAGCGGAAACATAATCAACACTGTGGGCTGAAGCACAAATATTGAATGAACATAGGATAATACCACAACAAGTGGATACGACATTGCCGTCAATTCCAGGAAGATGGTGTTTCACAGATGGTTCATGGAAAGAGGGGGACATTTTTTCAGGACAAGGTTGGCTCAGCACCTTAGAAGGATTTGAGGGATTGTTGGGGGCAAGGAATGTGAGGGCTAGTATCTCTCCCCTTCATGCGGAGATGGAAGCGCTTCTTTGGGCAATGGAATGTATGAGGAATTTACGTCAGTTTCAGGTTACGTTTGCAACGGATTGTTCTCAATTGGTGAAGATGGTTTCTGAACCAGATGAATAGCCAGCTTTTGCAAATTACTTGGAGGATGTCAAAACCCTAAAAGAGAGCTTCACCAGATCAGAGATCATCTATGTACCAAGGACGCAAAATACAATGGCGGATAGACTAGCACGCAGTGCTAGGAAGCAACCGTCTTTTGTCGTTCACATGGATGCAGATCACCCGGTTTGGTTTACAGAGTCATTATGAGTCTGTAATAGTTGACGACAAAAAAAAAATAGAGTAAAATATGATATTTCTCTATATTTACTCTATTATAGAGTAACACAATTGAAGCAAAAATTACATTATAATATAGTTACTTTACTTTTGTGTAAATTATAGAGGAAAAAATAGAGTTCCATTGGAAATGCACTAAGTACTCAAATAAATTGTTCAATCCCATCTTCATCGAATCAATAAATGATACAGAAACTGACTCAATTTGACAATATGACCAAAATTGAGTTTATATATCTAAATAAAAAAATATCAAGTAGTGCTTGATTCGCGAATATTTGATTTGAATTTTATAGACAAATATATTTTGTATAAATGGTAATATAAATTTTAAATGTATCTGCATTAAAAAAATTGTTTAACATAACATTTCTAAATACAATAATATATAGTTTATATTGAAAAAAAAATATTTTGTTTTTTAAATCGTCAATTATATCATTTACATTCTTAGATTTTTACCAATGCATCCACACAAATATATTTCTATTTTTTACAAATCAAAATTTAATGTATGATAAAATTGGTATATATATATATATAACTATTAAAATTTGGTAATATATATTTTATAATCTTCTACATTTATCATATTAAATTTATATTGGATTGTTATTTACATGAAATATATGACATATTAATTTATATTTTATTTATATATTATATAAATAACTTCTTACATGGCTTTAAATTTTTAGTTATTATTAATAAATAGTAAGAAATATAACTAATCTTTAAAATAAATTTTGTTTAAGATTTAGTAAATGAATAGTTAAATCAATTTAGGTGGCTTTATGGCTGTTTTTATCATTTTTATTAATAATATAGCATTAACATATCTAAAACGATATTTCTCATGGATTTATTTTTTAGCTAAATCAATATAGCTTTAGTTGTTTTTATCATAATTATTAAATAGTTATTTTAAATATTTGGTTTAACATTAACTATTTTGAAGATCAATTTAAGAATGTTTTATGGTTGTTTTAACTGATAATAAGATAATAAATGCTAAAAGTTAAGTTTATGGAGTTTCTTAATTGCATTAGAATATAATTAAGAAATTACTTTAATAATATAGATATGAACTAAACAGTTCCAAAATTATGATTCATATAAAAATAAAATTTTAATTCTTGTTTGATATTTAAAATAGAAAATAAAACCTTTTTGTATCAAAAGAAAATTAAATTTTCAAAATGAGGTAAAAGGCAAACAACCGCCATGCTACATTATAATTTTCATGGGTAAATTTGATAATTTATTTGTTCGGACCAGTAGAATAACTCATGTGTGTAAAATAAGTCTGAAATATTGAACCGAACCAAATCAACTAAACCAAATCAAACTAAAATTTCAGTTAATTCAGTGAGAATTTCGGTTTGATTCGACGGATTTATAAAAAATAAAATTTGGTTTTCTATTCGTAAACAGGTTAGTTCGATGTTTTTTAAAAAAACTTAACTAAATTTCAAACCGAACTAATTGAATCAACCAAAATTTTGAATTGAACAAATTAACCAAAATTATCTAAAATTACCTGAATTCAACAGAATTTTAACCAAAATTTTGGTTATTTCGGGTAAAATTGTTTAAAATTAAGTTACCCAAATATCGATCCAAAATTTTTTTGGTTAAATTTGACGAGATTTTGGTCAAACCAAACTATCCGAATTTCAACTATCCAACCTAAACTATCCGAACTCGCATGCCTAGTCTAAACATTATTATTTCGATTTCAATCTTGAACATGGCTATTATCTTCAGTTATTCTAATTTTGACAGTTGGCCTGATAGCTTTAATGTGTTATTAATAATACTTTTGTTTCTTTTTGGATAGTGTCTTGTTTTTCCTTTGAAAAACCTACTACTAAAATTAGTTTTTGCCACAGAAGTCTTTTCATTATACTATCTCGTTTATTAAATTAATGATTAAAATAGCCCAAATTTTAAAATTCAGCCATTGGCGTCTTAAATTATAGGCACGGCACTGTCTGTGTTCATAATCAAACGCTAATAAGATAAAACCGAGCATATGTCAGTGTCATGGACCTATGGTACTACAAAAGTTCACGATTTCTTTGCGTCTTATTCAAAGAATCATTAGTTTTCCTCCTAGCTTCCTCTCGTCCGTCAATAGAGAGTTGAAAGCAGAATTAGAAACAAAATATATACTATATAACAACCATGGGAACATATACATAAATAGATAAACACAAACTCAGAATTTACCTCCCAAAATACGTTCTACCAGCTAGATATTCATACATTTTTCCTGGATAACCATTTTTAATTAGTTTGTAATTATATTTTAATACCATTTTCCTGATGTGTAGTATTTTTCGTGGGGACTACATACCTAGTGTAAATCTATCTAGTACTTTTATACTTTAATAGGATAGTGAATGCAACAAGTTGAGTCCTTCCGAAAACCCCACATGCCAAAGGTTTTTAGAATAATGAAAATGCCAGCCCATGAACTGCCAAATTAATTTAATTGTGATGAGTCAAAAATGAGTAGATGCCAACAATGTTGGAGACTTCTCAAATTATTAAATTATACATGTATATATATATATATATATATGCATTCCACATATTATTTCATTATGTAGAAGTAGAAATGTATATCTGTGGACCTAGTTAGTTAGACCCCTCAAAAATGCATGATTAGTAGTTAAAAGTCAAACAGATTACTACATGACTGAAATATGATAAAATAGATCAACATGTTAACAGAGAGGCAAGGAACAGAGTGGCTCGGATTTGAAACACCGGCTCGGATTTGAAACACCAAGGACAAATAATGGTCTTTGGTAGGGAAAACGGCCATTTCATACCTAACATATCGCGATATGTTCAATTCATATCCGACTTATATGGTCATGCTAAAACATATCTGAATTTTCAATTTTTTTCAATAACATACCTAATATTTATTTTTTTGTTCAAATCATACCTCAGTCACCACATCAGCTAACACATCATCTAATTTTGCTGACGAAGATGTCACGTGTTCATTTTTTTGAAAAAAAGAAATAATCATTTTATATAAAAAAATTTTAAAATGTTAAATTTATAAATTTATAAATTTTTATCATTTAGTAAAAGTAACATATCATAAATATTTTAAATAATAAATTTAGATTAACATATCATAAATATTTTAAATAAACACAACCACAATTAATTATGAATATGTTATTTACATTTAAAGAATTTAGATTAACATATCATAATTTTTTTTCAAATAAACCCAACCATTATTAATCGAGAGTAACACAACTGCAATACTAGCATTGAATTTGAAGAATTACAACACATATATAACTCTTATAAGGGCGGTATTGTGATATGATTGAAACATTTACAAATCTATCTCTTATACAAGATTAAAATTTAACTATTTAA